>NC_048596.1:161259647-161559647 GCF_003668045.3 Cricetulus griseus
GCACGTGTGTGTGCGTGTGTGCGCGTGTTTGTGTCCGGGGCCTTGGTGAAAACCAGCACTTGTGTGCGTGCGCGCGGTGTGTGTGTGTGTGTGTGTGTGTCCGGGGCCTTGGTGAAAAACAGCACGTGTGTGTGTGTGTGTGTGTGTGTGTGTGTGTCTCCTAAATAGCGTGTGACACCCCTAATGTGATTTTATCAATACATTCGCCAATTCATTTCATCTTCTTAACTTCCCTCTTAGGATACATATATCAGACGAACTTTTAAAGTCATAGCCACGTTGTCACATCGAAGGAAAGGACTTTTTTTTTTTGGTTTTTAAAGACAGGGTGTCTCTGTAGCTTTGGAGCCTATCCTGGCACTCTCTCTGTGGACCAGGCTGGCCTTGAACTCACAGAGATCCGCCTGCCTCTACCTCCTGAGTGCTGGGATTAAAGGCGTGCACCACCAACGCCCGACGAAAAGACAGTTTTTTACACTTTACCAATAGCGCCCTTTTGCAGTTGGTTTGGGGCATCCAGATAAACCAAGGTCAGCCTGTTCCACCGGTATCATGTGTTAAAGTCTCTCACTTGACAGCTTTAAAATTAGCTAACAACAAGGTTTGGTTGGCATAAAGGCAGTATGGTTGTGTACGTCACTTAGTGGTTGTCAGGTGGTTGTCAGCTGATTTTCATTTGCTTTAGCTCAGAAGATTGCTGGGCTTTCACCACGTGCCAAGATGTGAAACTTGCCTTTTGACTAGTTTTCCTATAGTAAAACACTTCTGGTCTGTTGAAACCTGAACTAGTAAACAAATGCTTGACCATAAGTCTGTCAATCGAGGTTATATGCCTTTCTTGTCAATTTTTTCCTGGACCTGAAAACTCTCAGGAGTCTGATGAGAAATTAAGATACTCCTTCTATCATTCAAAATGCTCCTTCCTCCTTGATTCATAACCTGGGGAACCCTCCTGTCACATTTGAGGCCCCACTGTGCTTGTTTTGTAGACAGGTATGTATAACATGAATGCTGTTCTCAAACGTGTCTAAATTCTTTAATAGGATATAGATTGTATTTAATAGGATATAGCCTTGAGAACTCATTTGGAGGTTCTAGCAGGAGATCACAGTTATATACCCTTGACCAAAGACTATACCTCCTCTATTTGGGAAGGTCATCCTTTTTGACCAAAAACTCCAGTTTCAGGAGGAGACATACATAGAGCAATGAAGAGGAAAGGGAGCCTCTTCCTAGACACCCAGATCAGCCAAATCAACCCTGCTGGCAGATGTCAAAGCCAGATTCACTTATAGCTTTGGATGTTACAAAACCCCCCAATAATTCAAGAGCATACGTCCTAATACCATTTAAAGATTGGCCAGGGATTTTTCTCTCTTGTAATACTATGAAATGCCTTTCTCCATTTTCACCAAGTAGAGAGGTTCCTATGAGACAGTGTAAAAGTGTGAAATTAGACTGTATAAACTGGTAGCCTGGCCCTGCCTTCTTTTAACAGTGAGCTGTAGCATCTTACCTTTCTGAGGGTATTTCCTTAGTGTAAGATGGTATTTGTAGTATTTATGGTCCGGGGATGTAGCTTAGTTGGTAGAGTGCTTGTGTAGAATGCATAGAGGCCCTGGGTTCAGTCTCTAGGAAAAAAGGAAAAGGTAGAAAAACAAAAGACAATTTTTGATGTGACTGTTCTAATTTTCTCATTTAGGCTGCCCTGTGGCTTTGTAGTAAATCAGTGAATTAAATGGCTTGTGAGGTCCCATGTTCTGTCCCCAGAATAACATGAATTCAGGGTGGCAGCTCACACCTGTAGTCCTAACACTTGGGGTGGGGGTGGGGGAGTAGGAGTAAGAGCAATGAAGTATTAGCTTTATTTTTGGCTCACTTTCCTACAGGTTGTTACTGCTGTATTTATTCATTGAAATACCTGACTTCCCTGAGCTTCCTCAACTCCCCAAATATGTTCTCACCCTCCTAGGTCTTCTGCTTGCTTAAGAGCTGCATTTCTTTCCCCTTTTCAGTCAGTTTCAGTTGCACACAAAAGGAAGTATCTTTGTGTAGTTACTATTTTTATCTTATTTCTGTTCATGAACAGTTGAGCAGGATTTTCCCCTTGGTTTCACTTTTAATTTAGTTTACCTTTTTTCTCTTTCTTTGTTGTAAGGGGGAAAAAAATCTTCACTTGATTCAGTTTTAGCTTATGATATTCTGGTGACCAGTGTCTGGAAATTCCCTCAGCTCTTATTTTGTTTATTTATTACTTGCCTCTAAATCGTTTTTTGTTGTTGTTTTCACTTATTTCTAATGTTTTGTTCATTTCCGAGGTGTAGTTGTAGTCAGCATTTTATCTGTTACTTTTGTAGGGCCACGAGTTATTTCAGAATAGCTCTGTGTGTCACCTGACACACGCTGTCATCCCTGACATGAACCTGAGTTAAATCTGTGTGAGCACTGTAACACTTCAGACATTCTCTGAGTCTTCGAGATGCTTCATTTATTTTAGCTCTATTATTTAGCTGATGCCAGGAAGGAGGAAATACCTTCATGTCTCACAATCATAAAATGCTGACTCACAGTACATTACAAGGGCTGTTCTCATTAGGCAAACAATTAGTTTGAGGCTGAAGTGATTTCTGGTTTCTACCAAGCTTTTACTGTTGTTCCATCCCTTTATTTTGATTCAGTGTGCTTGTGGTTGAGTGCTGCTGGATTGAGATAAAGAGACTAAAGAGGATACTAGGATAGGGACTAGGGAAGAAATGTATGAATTACATTATTATATTTTGAGAGCATTCCTATTCACAGGTAGTTAAATGTAGAAATATGCAATTGGTTATTTTCAACAACCCTATATGTATCATTCAGGCTACTCAGAAAGTAGTTTTGCTTTCTACCTTTACCTAGTGATTTATTTTATTTTAACTTTTAAAATTTTCTTTTTTCAAGGCTGACTGTTAGGTATTGGATAACCAATTGGTATGCTCTTCCCTAAGGAGGACTATTTCTCCCATTCTCAGCCTTCCTCTGTAGTTCTTTGTGTAGGGTTGAGGCCGTATGAACTCTCCCCTGTCTATTTCAGCATGTGTTTTGTTGTCCTTGTTCAGCTCATGTTTAGGCAGTCATGTTGGTGGGACTTCACAAGTGTAGCTTCTGGCCTTACTAACTAGGAGACACAGTCTCCCAGAAAACTCCTTGATCCTCTGGCTCTTAACAATTTTTCCATACCCTCTTTCTCCATGTTCCCAGAGCCTTAGGTTCAACAGTTGTTTTGTGTCCATTGGGACTGGGCTCCACAACACTGTGCTTTGATTGGTTGTGGCTTTCTTTTTTTTTTTTTAAGTTTTTTTTTTTTTTCAATACATTGTTTCTCTGTGTAGCTTTGGAGCCTATCCTGGCACTGGCTCTGGAGACCAGGCTGGCCTCGAACTCACAGAGATCCACCTGCCTCTGCCTCCGGAGTATTGGGATTAAAGGCATGCACCACCAATGCCCCGGTTGTGGCTTTCTTAATGGTCCCTGTCTGTTGCAAAGAGAGGTTTCCTTGATGAGGAGCAAGGACCACACTTAATCTGTGGGTATAAGGACAAATGTTTAGAATATAGTTAGGGGTTATGCTGGCTTAGTAAAGTAATGGTTGTAGGTTCTCCTCCAGGATCCATGACATCACTAGGACTACAGAAGCTAGGTTTCCAGTACCAGGCATGATATCTCTGTTGTTGAGCAGAGCTTGAGTCTAATTAGAGAGCTGTTGGTTAGCACTAAGGTGTGTGTGCTACTGCTATACCCTAGGGCTATTGTGCCATGCTGGTTGTTGTTATAGTTCATAGGTATCATAGCTGGGTAGGACTCTTTGTTGGTTGCTCCCTCCTTTGGAAGCTTGCATGTCAATCTTCTGGTATCATGAAAGCTATTCCTCAGGGAAGATTGCTTTCTTTTTTAAAGATAGTCTTCTTTTTTAATTGTTTGAGAATTTCCTACATATATGTGTTTTAATCAAATCCATCCCCCATTTCTTCCCTTCCAATTTCTTCTTTATCCTCCCTACCACGTTTTCTTCCTAATCTCAAGTACTCTTTTGGATTTTTGAGACGGTTTCTCTGTATTGCTTTGGAGCCTGTCCTGGAAGTTGCCCTGTAGACTAGGCTGGCTTTGAACTCAGAGATCTGCCTGCCTCTGCCTCCCGAGCACTGGGATCAAAGGCGTGCACCACCAACGCCTGGCTTTTCATGTACTTAAAGAAGAAATTTGTTTTATGTGTATATGGGTGTTTTACCTGCATGAGAGTCTGTGTACCATTTATGTACCCTGTGCTCATAAAGGTCTGTAAAGTATTTCTGGCCCTCTAGAATATGAAGGAGTTAAAAATGATCATGAGCTGCCATGTATGTGCTGGCAACCAAACCCGGGTCCTCTGCACAAATAGCAAGTGTTCTTAATCACTGAGCCATCTCTTCAGCCCCTTATGTGCTCTTTTAAAAAATATACTAAGTTCTTGTAGTGCTGTCTATATGTGCATGGGTGTAGGGCCATCTGCTGCATGGGTAACCTCTAAGAGACTACATTGCTGAAGAAAACTGACACTCCCTCCCCCAGTAGTCGTCAGGTGCCAATTCCATATTTACAGGTGGGATTTCTTGATCTCTTCTCTCATCCATGCTGGAACTGTAGCTGGCTTGATCCTGTACATGCAGTACCAGCTGCAATGGGTTCATGTGTTCAATGGCCCCATCATATAGCAAATACTGTTCTATAGAAGTTATCCACAACCTTTGGTTCATACAGTCTTTCTGCATTCTCCTGTGATGATCCTTGAGCCTTGCTTGGTGGAGGTGGATAGAGATGTTAAAGGTTGAGCTCTTCATGTTCTCTTATTCTCTGCATGTCGACCAGTTGTGAGTCTTGTATTTGTTGTCATCTACTGGAAAAAGAAGCTTCTCTGTTAGAGACTGAGAGATGTAATCATCTATGGGCATAACGGTAAGAACTTAGTGGACAGTTTATTACTATGTCCACTTAGCAGAATAGTAGTGTTAGGTCTTCCTTAGGGCATATGACTTAGCCAGCCACATGTTTTTGGCCCAGTTAAAGGTATCAGGCATGAGTTCCATTTTGTGGAGCGGATTTTTTTGTTTTTGTTTTTGTTTTTTGTTTTGTTTTGTTTTTCGAGACAGGGTTTCCCTGTGGCTTTGGAGGCTGTCCTGGAACTAGCTCTTGTAAACCAGGCTGGTCTCAAACTCACAGAGATCCACCTGCCTCTGCCTCCCAAGTGCTGGGATTAAAGGCGTGCGCCACTACCGCCCGGCTAAGAGATTAGCTTGCTTCCCTGACCGGGAAACGAACCCGGGCCGCGGTGGTGAGAACGCTGAATCCTAACCACTAGACCACCAGGGAGCATATGGAGCAGATCATATACCCAATAAAAAATGGTTGGTTGCTCCCATAACATTCATGCCACTATTACACCAATGGGCATTTCTTACCAGGATAATTGTTAAACTTTGCAGGGCTCACAACTGAGTAAGACTTGATTATTCTCTCCTCCATCCCCCAGATACCATTCATAGCACCCTCCAATATTATGAAAGCTAGCCAGTATAGATAAAGCTTTCAGACTGGTACCAGCTTCATTCCCCAATGCAAGGCAGGGTCTTGTAGTTCAGGTTGGTCTCAATCTTGCTTTGTTGATAAGGATGACCTGGGCCTTCTGCTTTCACCTTCTGAGTGCTGAAATTATAGGCATGTGCCACCATGCTTGATTTATTTGGTGCTGGGGCTTGAACCCAGGGCTTCCTGCATACCAGTATTTAGTTCTACAAATTGAACTAAATCACAGCCCCTTTAACTAGCTTTTAATGTTCAAAAGATGATGAAGTTAAACTATTTTTCAGGGATATAGAAGAAGGTATTAATGGTTCTTGTTATGAGGGTGTCAGACTGTTAGGATTTGCTGGGTACTCTGAAGAAATACACATAAGATTTGCATCTTTGCATAGTCTCTGAATACCTTGCAGTGCTTAACTAAGATTATTCATTAAGGCAGATAGCAAGATAGTATATTGTACTCGAGCCCTACTTTTCAAACCCTGCTGAGGATGGCCTTGAGCTTCTGATTCCTCTGACTGCACCTCTACAGCACGCCTAGTTTTTCAATTTTTTTTCCTATCCTTCATTTTTCCTTTCAAGACAGGGTCTCAGGTTGACACCACAATCTCCTGCCTCAATCTCATAAGTGTATGCGATCACACTTGGCTGAAATACTTTTGTTAGATTCATTCATTATTCTCTTTGTGGTGTATGGGCATGGAAACACGTGTGGAGGTCAGAGAACAGCTTTGTGGAGTCAGTTCTCTTCTTTACGGCACCAGGCTTGTGCAGCAAGCACCAGGCTTGTGCAGCAAGCACTTTTACCCACGAAGCCATCTTGCTGGCCCTTAGTTTGTTATTGCAGTGGTATAGGAAGCAGAGAAGTTGATTGGCGAGTTTAGCTGTCTAAACATGTGAGTTGGGAAAATGATAGAAAAGAGTAAAATCTGAAGAACTGAGTTTGATCCCAGTACTCACTTGTGGTGGTGCACACTTGTAATCTGAGTGCTGGGAGTCAGGGGAAGGTAGACTCCTGGGGTTTGCTGGTTAGCCAGCCTGCTTAGTTTAATCAGTGAACTTCAGGCTAGAAAAAGATCCTGTCTCAAAAACCAAGGTGTGCCCGGGCGTTGGTGGTGCACTTTAATTGCAGCACTCGGGAGGCAGAGGCAGGCGGATCTCTGAGTTCGAGGCCAGCCTGGTCTCCAGAGCGAGTGCCAGGATAGGCTCCAAAGCTACACAGAGAAACCCTGTCTCGAAAAAAACAAAAACCAAGGTGTGTGTTGGGGAGGTAGTGGGAGGGAGTAAGAGCCTCATGGCGGAAACACACAAACAAGCCTGGTCTTCATTGGGCATTCCAGGCTGGCCAAGGCTATGTAGTGAGAGTCTGTCTCAAAACAAGTAAACAACACAAAGTAGGCTGTTCCATGGGCTGGAGAGATGGCTTAGAGGTTAAGATCACCCGCTGCTCTGGCATAAATGCCTACAGAACACTATATACACAATAAATAAAAGTCTTAAAAAAGAACTGGTCTGTTCCTGAATGACATCCAAAGTTAACCTCCAGTCTCCAAGTGTACTCACATAACCTGTGTGCACACCACACACATATACACACAGTTGTAGAGAAGGTATGTCTGTATTCATTAAGTCATATATATAGTGGCCCTGCTATATGCCAGGAACTGTGCAGTGCTAGACATACCACCATTAAAGAAAATTCATCTTTTCAAAAATTACATCCTAATGGGGAAGGCAGAAAATAAGTAAACCCCATAAGGTATTGATTGGTAATGTGTCTTCTAGAGAAAAAGGTGATAACTTGAATTTTAAACTGATCTGAACAAAGTAAGGCATTTGAGAAAAGAAATCCCTAAAGGCAGAACAGGCCTGCTTATTTATTACAGGAAAGAGGCCAGTATAGTTAGGAAACAATTTAGGAAGGTCTTAGAAGAGCTACTGTCAGAAAAGTGGGAATTTGGATCCATTAAAATATGACTAAGTCTGAATGAGATGGGAAGGTCATTTAAATGATCTGATTAAAGAGAAAAGTTACAAGGGTGTTGGTTTTTCCTTTCTTTCTTAGTTAGGGGATTAGACCCAGGACCTTTGCCCATATTAGGCAATTGTAATACCTCTGAGCTAAATCTTAAACCCACAAGTGGCATCTCGAAACTAGCACTCAGCTTTATTGAAAAGCTGTTGTAATGAAACTCAATCTGATGAGTCAGGAAATGTTACCACAGACATGAATCCTAACACCCAGGAAGCTGAGGCAGTAGGATCCAAAGTTCCAGGCCAGGCTGGGCTATACAGCAAAACCCCATTGTAGAAATCCAAAACAAAGTTGGATATATTGCTGAGAACTTAATGCTTTTCCAGAGAGCCTGAATTCAGTTCCCGGCACTCACATCAAGTGGCTCACAACCATCTGTAATTCTAGCTTCAGGAACTCCATTATCTTTGGCCTTTGTGGGCCCCAACACTCACTCATCCATAAATACACACACACACACACACACACACACACACACACACACACACACACACACACAATATATATATATATATATATATATATATATATATATATATGGAGCCAGGGAAAATGACTCAGAGAGTAAAGGTACTTTCCTCTAGGCCTGATGACCTGGATTCAAGGTAGGAGAAAAACTGATTTTTTATTTTTATTTTATTTTATGTGTGTGGGTGTTTTGTGTGCCTGGTGCCCTTGGACACCAGAAGAAACCATCCCCCAGAACTATGTGTAACATGATTATGATCTATCAAGTGGGTGCTGGGAATTGAACTCAGATCTCCTAGAAGAGCAGCAATGCTCTTAACCAATGAGCCATCTCTTCAGGCCCAGAAAACTGATTTTTGAAATTGTCCCCTGACCTCCATATGCAGGCTATGGTATGTAGCCATACAGGTGTGCATACACATAAATGTAGTAAACTCCTTTTTAAACCCCAAATAATAAAAAGATCCAGGTTAGAAATTATTTGGACATAGCTGGCCGTTGGTGGCGCACGCCTTTAATCCCAGCACTCGGGAGGCAGAGGCAGACGCGTCTACAGAGCGAGTGGCAGGATATGCTCCAAAGCTACATAGAGAAACCCTGTCTCGAAAAACAAAAAACAACAACAACAACAAAAAAAACAAATTATATGGACTAATGTAGAAATGATAGAGTTGGTGAAGAATGGTTAGATTCTGGATATATTCTGAACTTAGGTAGAAATGAGGGTGAAGAAATAAACATTCACTTAAACTACTAATTGAGCCCATGTGGTGGCTCAGGCCTCTAATTCCAGTAATGAGGCAGGAGGATTACTATTAGTTTAAGGTGATCCTGTCTCAAAAAGCAAAAACAAAAATAAAACATCAACAAATGAATAAATTGTGTGAATTATTTGTTTCTGTGATAAAATACAATACAAAGGCAACTTAAGGAAGAATGGGTTCATTTTGGCTCCTAATTTGAGACCACAGTTCATTGTGACAGAGAAGTCAATGCAATAGGAGCTTGATGACATTGCATCCACAGTCAAGAGGCAGAGATGGCTGGGTAGTGGTGGCACACACGCCTTTAATACCACCACTAGGGAGACAGAGACAGAAGGAAAATGCTGCTGAGTGGTTCACTCCTCATTGCTTGCTCGGACTGTTTTTTTATGGAACCCAGGCCCACCAGCCCAGTCATAGCCCTACCCACAATAGGCGGGGCCCTTCCCCGTCAATCACGGTTGGATTTTTGTTTGTTTGTTTGTTTGTTTTTTGTTTTTTGAGACAGGGTTTCTCTGTGGCTTTGGAGGCTGTCCTGGAACTAGCTCTTGTAGACCAGGCTGGTCTCGAACTCACAGAGATCCACCTGTCTCTGCCTCCCAAGTGCTGGGTTAAAGGCATGCGCCACCAGCGCCCAGCTTCACGGTTGGATTTTATGGAGGAATTTTCTCAATTGACATTCCCTGGTCTCAGATGACTAGCTTCTGTCAGGTTGACTAGCCAGAAGGATGATGCATTATTTTATGTCTTTGTCTTTCGGTATTTTGAGATAGGATCTCACTGTGTACCCTTGAATGGCCTGAAACTTGTAGCCCAATTTTTTTATCTTTTTTGTCTCAGCATATTGAGTCTGGGGCAACTCTAACAGAAACATTGTTTTACTTCATTCTCGGTTGTGAACCAAGTGATGACAGTGATTTAATCCAGAAGGAACTTCTCTAAAAAGTTTAAAAGACTGAGATAATTAAGAGGAAGGGGTAAGGGGAGGAGTAGGGATGAGAAGGAGCAAGAGCCCATCCAGAGGAGGATATGCATGCAGGGGCCCATGGGCCATGGAAGACTGATGAAAGTGAGGGCAGTGGGGACTTAATCAAATAAAATTACAGAAGCTCTGAGGACTTGGAACTAGCCAGTTTAAGTAGAAAGACAGAGGGTAATGCAGGAAGCAAGATGTGAGGAGGATAGAAGGGATAATGTATTTCTATGTAATCATTTGTTTCTAATAATTACTACATATGTAATTCTGGATATTAATCCCAGAATACCATGTGTCCTGAGCAGGTATTCTTCCAATGAGCAACATGCCCAGCCAACAGATATGCTAATTTAGTGGAAGTAGTGGTGTCATGATACTGGGAGTATTGTGGTCCCCTCTTGGGATCCATAAAAGAATTTGAAGATGGACTCAAATGGAAGCTTGGAGACAATTTCATTAGAGTTTAAAAGAAAAATGCCCAGGGCAGGCAAGCTGTAAATCTCAGCAGCTTTATGTAGAGAAGAATAGAGAAGCCAGCATGGAGGTCAGCCACATAGCACAGAAGAGGGGGATGTTTAGAGAAAGAGTAAAAAAAGTCCAAAGTACCAGAAAAAGCCTCCTTCAGCTCCAATCAACACTCAGAAGAAAAACGAGGAAAATAATGAGAAGTTATACCCTTAGGAGTCAGTACTCAGAAATATGGGCAAACTCAACTGAACCTTGTGGTGGCTTGGAGAGACTGTTCTGGAAGTGGAGATTCTGGGAAGGAAACGTGTATTATCTCATTAAAAGATGACTTATTCCTCCCACCTCTTTAGCATGGCTTAAGATGAACCCACCTTCTTAGGGGTGGTTCCTAGCCAGGTCATTAGGTTCTCTGTACAATTCCTTTGTATGTGTTGTTTGTTTGATCCATTTTGTTTTGTATGGGTTTTGTTTTATTTGTTGAGACAAGGTCTCACTCTGTACTCAGGGCTGACTTGAAACTCATTATTACTGGGTGTATTTTCTCATGCCAAATCAAAGCTTTTCTTTTGTGAACAGCATCCAGGGCATATCTGTGACTGTGCAACACAAAAATACTTTTTTAGAATTGATGTCAATAATCAGCATCATTGGTTTTAGAACACATGTCATGCACAGCTGGTAGTGATTTCTTTCTTGTGCAAATAAAGCCTGTCTGGGAGCTTGGCACTAGCTAACCATAGAGGTCTGGAGGTCTGTACAGACACACAGGAAGTGACGAAGTTGGGCAGAAACAGGATATAAGCAGGGACTAACAGGAAATCACTTCTTCTCCGTGGAGATGCTTAGGAGGTAAGGTATGCTGTGACTTGCTCCTTCTGGTTCCATCCTGTTCAATCTGTTTCTTACCTGTTCTGACTGGTTCCAACCGGTTCATACCAGGTCCGACCAGTTCAATCTGGTTCTGGCCAGCCCAGCCCAGATCAATCTGGTTCAATCCAATTCTAACTAGATCAACCGGTTTAATTCAGTTTTGACGGGTTCCGACCGGCTCAATCCAATTTCTGCCAATTCCAGCTGGTTCGATCTGGCTCCTACTGGCTACAACCAGTTCTATCTGGTTCAGACCAGTTCAATCCAGTTCCTACCATTCAATCCGGATCAGACTGGCTCCAACCAGGACAGTCTCCAAAGCCACAGAGAAACCCTATCTTGAAAAAAAAAAAACAAAATTATTAATTTGATAAGTATAAATAACATTTAATACATTTTTTAAAGTTTATTTATTAGTTCTAGTTAGGGAACAAGCTTGTTTCAAGTCCCTTCTTCCTCTCCCTCCCTTCACCCCATCCCTCCTCCCCCACCCCCAGCCTACCCCCACCCCATCCACCCACCACTCCCCAGGCAGGGTAGGGCCCTCAACGGGGGCTCTGCAAAGTCCACCAAATCTTCCTGTGTTGGTCCTGGGCCCTTCCCCATGTGTCCAGGGCCAGAGTGTAACTCTTCATGTGGGATGGGCTCTCAAAGTCCCTTCTTGCACCAGGGAAAAATACTAATCCACCACCAGAGGCTCCCTGGAGTGCAGAGGCCTCCTTATTGACATCCATGTTCAGGGGTCTGGATCAGTCTTGTACTGGCCTCCCCGACAGCATCTGGGGTCGATGTGCTCTCCCTTGTTCAGGCCAACTGTTCCTGTGGGTTTCTCCAACCTGGTACAGACCCCTTCGTTCTTCATTCCTCCCTCTCTTCAACTAAATTCCCGATTTCATTATATCTGTGGAAGCCACTGGGTGAGGGCTCTAGGATGGCATTCATCAATCTCATTTTAGGGAAGGGCTTTTAGGGCCATTATCCTTCTCTGGAGATCTCCCTGGTTCCAGATCTCTTCTTGGACCTATAGTGGCTCCCTCTCATATGGTATCTCTCATCCTGGCCAAGAAATCTCTTATTGTAGCAGTTTGGCCCTGACACCAGATTTGCCAGGCTGGTAACTCTATGTCTAAAATTCATATATGAGTGAGTACATACCATGTTTGTCTTTTTGTGACTGGGTTACCTCACTCAGGATGGTTTCTTCTAGTTCCATCCATTTGCCTGCGAATTTCAAGATTCCATTGCTTTTTTCTGCTGAGTAGTACTCCATTGTATAAATGTACCACATTTTCTCAATCCATTCTTCAGTTGAGGGGCATCTAGGTTGCTTCCAGTTCTGGCTATTACAAACAATGCTGCTATGAACATGGTTGAACATATGTCCTTGTTGTATGAACATGCACTATTTGGGTATATACCCAAGAGAGGAATGGCTGGATCTTGAGGTAGACTGATTCCCATTTTTCTGAGCAACCGCCATACTGATTTCCAGAGTGGTCTTATACCTAAGAATCCCTTTGCCTTCCCTCATGCCTGTTGAGCTGTTGGCCATTCTGACAGCCAGAGGCAGCCTCTCTCCTTGGACCCCTTCCCAAATAAATCTCTTTCTTAAAAGGGTTTTGGGTGAAGATCATTTTACTAGCACAGAGTCAGAACTGCTCCAGATTGAGGAGAAAGTGAGTATTGTTCATTTCTGCAGTGGTTTCTACCTATCCTTTGTTTTAATTTGAGTAGAAGTAGAAGAAACACTCATCTTTGCTGGTTAGCTGTTACCCCAAGTGTGCTGGGAATGTGCTGGGTAAAGGTGATCTCAGTTTCTATTATCTTTCTCATTGAGAGGATCATATTGTTTAGGGCTACTGCCCATGAGTTTCCCACAGTTTCATGGTTGATATCCTTGACTTCCCTGATCAAGTCAGAGGATATACCTATCTCTTCCAGGGCTTTGTCCCCATCTTCATCCACTTTGCATTCTGGTATAGCCTGAAGTCCTCGACAAGTCAGGGTTTCCCTTTCCCTCTATCATCTTGCTTGGAGATAACAAGTGTTGCTCCATCTGCATCTTCTGCTCTGCATTACTTCAGATCTCTGTGGGTCTGTCAAAGAAAACTTTATTGTCTGTAAGAAATGTAAAATTTCTTTGCCGAAGATGAAGGCTGACCTTTGAACCTCTTTATTTCCTTTGTTAAAGTGACTTTTTGTGAGCTGTGTGTGTGGTTTTATGTGGTGGTTTGAGCTTTAGTGTTTCTTTGCTGGGTCTTTATGTCCTGTCCTTCTTGTTGTTGTCGTGTGTATTGGTTGCCTAAGGAGCTCCTCATCTAATAGTGATCTACCTGTAGAGGCGCAGGCGCAGGCGGGTGGTTTTTTCTGTATCCCAGTTGGGCGGGATATCCTTCTCACTTGTCACTGGGTATCTATCGCTTTTTTACATCTACTTTGAACCCTACTTTTTTCGGGCAGGATTTGTTAGATATGTTTATCAGCCTAAGTCAGGTATCCACTTAATTGATCTTTCTTACCTCTGGTTTCCTCTGTAGTGGGTCTGGTCTGCCTCAGTCTCCTGTTTTGGGCTCAGAGACTCACCTAGTGGAAAAAGGATCCTGCTCCTTCCATCCTCTCTCTCTCTCTCTCTCTCTCTCTCTCTCTCTCTCTCTCTCTCTCTCTCTTTCAGACTGGATTCCTGCTTGTCTGGAACTCTATATAGATCAGGCTGACCTCAAATTTCCACTGATCCTCCTGCCTCTGCCTCCAGTTGCTAGGTTGGTCAGCCCTCATCTTCGGCTGTTTATCTTTTCTTACAGATTCTGTTGTTTTGTTTTTTGTAACCCAAGATGGTCTGAAACTCCTTTCTGCCTTGTTTGAGATTACAGGCCTTTGCCAGCACACTTGACAAAGCAATGAACGCAAGTATTACAACTCTGAAGGGAAAGGTGCCCTGACTTGTCGAGGAGTCAGGCTATACCTGAAGCTGTGGATGGATGGACAGCCCTGGAGAGATAGGTATCCTGACTTGTCGGGAAGTCAGGCTATACCTGAAACTGGGGTGTAGTGGGGGATGGTCTCCCTGCAGTAGCAATCCTGTTCCTCTCTGTGAGAGATCCATAATAGCTGAACTGTGCCCTGGCCCCCTGTGCTTCCCAGCACAGGTATCTGTTTCTTCTCAGCTCCAGCAGAAGGTGTTTCTTCTACTTCACTCTGACAAAGGGGAAACCACTGCAGAAATGTAGCAATCTCCTCTGGCAGTTCTGCTCTGTGCTAGTAAAAGATCTTCACCCAAAACCCTTTTAAGAAAGAGATTTATTTGGGAAGGGGTCCAGGAGAGTGGCTGCCTCTGGCAGAGTGGAAAAGGACGGCCAACAGCTCAACAGGCAGAGGGACTTATATAGGGATTCTTAGGGGCGGAGTTTTCCCAGGGAGAAGATCTTCTGTTCAGGGATTGGTTAGTTTTCCTGCTCAGGGATTGGTTGGTTTAGATGGTCAGGGGCAGAGTTGGCTCTGGTGTCAGGGCCAAACTGTATTTCTTTTACTGGCCCTTTTTAGCCTTTTGGCTCTATTTTCAATGCCAGTGTGTTTTCTTTCACTGGCTCTGGTTCTAGGGCCAAAGTGTGTTTCTTTGGCTCTGGTTTTAGAGTTGCCATGTGTTTCTTAGTTTCTGGGTTTCTTAGTTTCTGGGTTTCTTAGTTTCTGGGTTTCTTAGTTTCTGGGTTTCTTAGTTTCTGGGTTTCTTAGTTTCTGGGTTTCTTAGTTTCTGGGTTCAGGGGTAAAGTGTTTCTTTCACTGGCTCTGGTTTCAAGGCTATAATGTTTCTTTCAGTGGCTCTGGTTTCAGGGTCAGGGTGGGTTTCTTTGGTTGGCCTTTTTACCCTATAATGAATATGTATATTATCCACAACCAAGTACTGGGGATTGGACCCAGTGCCACATACCTGCTAGGTAAGCAACTTACCAGCCTTTGTTTCTAAAGATCTTTAAATATTTACATATAATTAAAGAAACAATTGCCATGTATTTCTTCCTTTTCTTAGTTTATTGCTGTCCTTTGCATCCTGCTTCATTTTATTTATTTATTTAAGTGTGTGTGTGTGTGTGTGTGTGTGTGTGTGTGTGTGTGTGTGTGTGTGATACCAGGGAGCAAATTAAGGGTATTATGTATGCTAGGCAAGCACTTGACCACTGAACCCTTTTCCTTATTAATTTTTTAATAATTTATCTATTTTATTTCATGTACATTGGTGGTTTTTCTCCCCCTGAATGTTTGTTTGACAGTGTCAGGTCCCCTGGAATTGGAGTTACAGACAGCTGTGAGTTGCCATGTGGGTGCTGGGAATTTAACCCAGGTCCTCTGGAAGAGCAGTCAGTGCTCTTAACTGCTAAGCCATCTCTCCAGCCCCCATTATTAATTTTTTTTTATAGTCAAATAGTTCTTCTTTTCCTTTGTGTGTGTGTGTGTGTGTGTGTGTGTGTGTGTGTGTGTGTGTGTGTTTTATAGAGACAAAAGAGCCAAAAATAAAATATAAAATTTGAGGCTTGTCTTAGGGTTTCTATTGCTGTGAAGAGACACCATGACCATAACAATTCTTATAAAGGAAAACATTTAATTGGGGCTGGCTTACAGTTTCAGAGGTTTAGACCAGTATCATCATCAAAAGTGGCTTGCAGGCAGACATGGGCCTGGAGAAGGAGCCAAGAGTTCTACATCTTGATCCCTGGGCAGAAGAAGCAAATGTGTGCTATACTGAGTGTAGCTTGAGCAAAGGACACCTCAAAGCCCACCCCAATAGTGACACACTTTCTCCAACAAGGCCACATCTACTTCAACAAGGCCATTCCCTAAGAGGGCATTTTCTTTCAAACTGCCACTCTATGGCAACTCTTATTAAAGAAAACATTTAACTGGGGTTGGCTTACAGTTTAGAGGGTTAGTCCTTTATCATCTTGGCAGGAAGCATGGTGGCACACAGGTGGACATGGTGCTGGAAAGGTAGCTGAGAGTTCTACATCTGGATCCTTGGGCAGAAAGAAAAGAACATCACACTGGCCATGACTTGAGCTTTTGAGACCTCAAAGTACTTCCCAGTGTCACACTTCTTCCAACAAAGTCACAGCTACTCCAACAAGGCCACGTGCCTCCTAATAGTGCCACTCCCTATTGGCCCATGGGGGGGTATTTTTATTCAGACTACTACAAGGCTAGACATGGTTACATATGCATTTAATCACAGTACTCAAAATGCAGACAGTGTCTCCAGCTTGGTCTACACAGACATAGCTATTTTCATGCCAGCCAGGTCTACATAGTGAGAGCTTGTCTTAAGAAAAAAAAAATCCCACTCTCTGGCAGATGGTCCTTTACAACTTGGAACTTACCCAGTGTTACCTCATATAAACAAGTAGAGCTTAACTCCTAATGGCCCCTGGTGCCACATAGCAACTGGCATGGCAGAAATGAAGATAGTCTAAAGAGACAATTGTGCCTCTCAATCTAACTATCTGACTATTGAAACAACGGACCCCAAAGAAATGGAAATTTCAGGCACCAGCTAGAGAAGAAACTTGTGTCCTGGAAAAGAGATTTCACACAGTCCTACCCCCTTATAGAACTAAGATTAGAGCCCAGGCAATGGTGGTCATTGATGGGCAGGACCAAAGCTGCCCTGGCCTACTGTTTCACCCTTACTCTCACTTCAAGTTCCTGAAGATGGACTGGGGTGGTGAGGGGCCACTGGATATTTTTGTATCTCTTCCCAATGTGACCATATTGGGAAAAATGTTTTTTTTCTGCCTTTTACTATTAATTTGACTGTTTTAATTGGCTATTTAATTCTCAAGGACACATGGCTGAACTTGACTTTTTGAAATGTATACTGTGACTCCAATCTTAGTAATGTAACCATAAATGGCCAATCACAGGGAGGACAAGTATCATTACATCATATAAAATAGTGATCTGCTATTTGAACTCAGTTCAGAGTTCAAGAGCCCTGACAAATGGTCAAGGCAGCAGGAGGTAATTCCTTCCAACTTATATAAAGGGACTCCTATTCCTCTGTGGGAATGCATCCCCACCCCCTTTGAATTTGCCTCCTGTTTCTGCCCACAGTCTATTCTTTACTAAAGCTTCCATATCAATTTTAGTCTGGTAAATAGTTTTATTATGTTCATTGTTGCTACCACTACATGCTGTTTGATGCAGCCTTTTAATGTGTAGTCCAGATTGACTCAGATCCACATCGATCCCCCGTCTCATCAGAACCCTGTTACTATAGATAGGCGTGTGCCACCATATCTGGTTCTTTGTAGTTTTTCTTCTGGTGTCTTGTTTACTTACTATATTGAAACATGGATGCTATTGTTACCATACTTGGGGTTATACTATATCCCAAGAAGCCAAGTTTGGCCACTCACTATTGAGAAATCAATTAATAGCAAAAAGTGAGCCAAACGAGTAGGAAAAAGCAGACCCAAGAGGCTTCTTTCCATGTAGCCACTTTGAGAAGAGGGACAGAGATTCAATGATACCCTCAACTCCACCTTCAGGGTCTTGAAGTGAAATTAAAAGTTAAACAAGGGCCAAAGGCTAGTTGTGGTGGTACATGTCGGTAGGATTTGCTGAAGGAGACGGAGGCAGGAGGATCACAAATTTGAGGTCAGCCTGGGCTACAGGGTGAGTTTCAGGACAGCCAGGGCTAAACAGAGAAGCCCTGCCTCAAAAAAACAAAACAAACGAACAACAAAATAGAGGGCCGAGACTATGCAGTCCAGGTCAAGATGTGGTCCTGCCTGCCACTTACCCATCACTGTCTGGGCTCCTCTGTCATCTTGTAAGATGGTCTGACAGTGTGGAAGAACTGGGCAAAATCTCTTTTCTGGGAGAAAGTTTCCCTCTGGCTGGACCCAGGTCTCATTTTTTTATTTCCTTCACCACTAGATTCCTGGGATGGAGGTGGGGGATTCCGGTTTCTTGGGACCTGTTGTTTCTGTAGTCTAGTGAAGGACACAGGTGTCTCTAGAATATATTCATTTCTGCCATTCCAGTTACATTAAAACAACAGAGTCCCTCAAAATTTTATTTTCTTCCAGGAATCTTGCCTGCCATGAAAAGATTTTTCCCAATTCTGACAGACTTATCATAAATTAGTATATGTCTATTTCCTGGCTTTTGTTTCATCCCTTCTTTTTTATTTGTAATTTAAAAAATTAGATTTATGCATCTGGGTATTTTGCCTATGTAAATCTAAGCACCACATACAAGCCTGATGCCTGATGTGTGGGATCCCTGGAACTGCTGTAGTTACAGAAGGTGGTGAGCTGCAGTGTGAGCATTGAGAATCAAACTCGGGGCCTCTGAAAGAACAGCCAGTGATCTTAAGAGCTGAGCCATCTCTCCAGCCCTGTTCTATCTTTTCTGTGATATTGGTACACTGCTATAAAAGAAATGGACGGATTGTAGAAGACTTTCCCTGGTTTGGACAGACAATAACTTGATTTTTCTATACCAATTTTTGTTTCTTCACATCTCTAGGAATACAGAGAAACCGTATGTGATGACTCACAAGGGTGGCTGAAGCAGGAGGATTGCTACAAATTTGAGGGCAGCCTAGACTACAGAATAAGATGCTGTCTTAATAAACCTTAAAAAAGAAAGGAAGGAAGGAAGATGAAAGAAAGGGAAAAACAGGGAACTGAGGTGGCAGTTTTATCATCCAGAGTGACCTGGCCTGGTTTTGGTCAACTAGGAGCAAAAGTTGTTTCCCACAGTTGGATCACAGGAAAATCCCCCCACTGGTAGCTTTCCCCACGTTCTCAACTCTTAATGTTGGTTGCATATAAAAACCCATATGGATTAATTGCTGAAGAAAAGGAGTTTTTGTTTTTACCCAGTTTTACTTGTGAGGAAGTATTCTAGTTGTTCAGTTTATGACTTAGGGAGTACCTGGCAACCCCATGTGTCTGCACAATGGTTTGGTTTGTGCTCTTGGTACCAATTTGTAAAGAAGTTACCATTGAAATGCCTGCCATTTTAAAGACCCAGTTGAGCCGTTTGCTGAATGTTGTTTGGTAATGTGACAGCAGGGTTCAGAATTTTGCTTCACAGAAACAGCCTGATTTGCCATTGGCCTTTAGATTTAATCTTTGTCTACATGCTTGAGATGTGGAAGCCATTTGGACTAACAGACAGAATGAGAGGTACTATATTAAAAAAAATATCTAAAACATACAAAGAATTAAAAAACTAAGCCAGAAATCAAATGACCCAATCAACAAGTGAATGAACACATAGTTTCAAGAGTTTTTCTTATTGCTTTGACTATCTGAGGTCTTGTGCTTTCATATGTATTTTATGATTTTTTTTTTCTAGTTCTGTGAGTGGTGTTGGAAGTTTGATGGAAATTGCATTAAATCTGTAGATTGCTTTTGGTAGGATAGCTATTTCTTTCTTCCTTTCTTTCCTTCTTTCTTCTTCCTCCTCCTCCTTTGCTTTTTCAAGATAGGGTCTCTCTATGTAGCCCTAGCTTTCCTGGAACTCACTCTATAGACCAGCCTGGCCTTGAACTCAGAGATCTTCCTGCCTCTGCCTACCAAGTTCTGGGATTAAAGGTGTGCACCACCACCACCCAGATGCTGTTTTCAGAATATTAATTCTTCTAATCCATAAGTATAAATCTTTCCATCTTCTAGTGCCTTCCTCAACTTCCTCTTTGGTGTTTTAAACTTTATATTGTAGAGAAATTTCACTTCCTTGGCTAGGTTTATTCCAAGGGGATATGTCAGGGGAGGGTTGGTTTGTTTGTTTCTTTGTTTTGAAGCTATGGTGAATAGAATTTTTTCCCTGGGTGCTCTCTTAGTATTCTTGTCATATAGAAAAGCTACTGATTTTTTAAAATGAATTACCCTGATAGTTTGCTGAAAGTTTATCAAGCCTAAGAGTTTTCTTTGAAGTCTTTAGGGTCTCTAATGTATAATATAACCATATAACCTGCCAATAGGACACTTGGACTTCTTTCTTTTCTGTGTGTGTGTCCCCTTTTCCTTCTCTTGACTTACTGTGCTGGCTAAGTCATCAAGCACTGTATTTAATGGGGTGGAGAAAGATGATGTTGTCATGTTCCTGATCTTAGTGGAAATGCATTTAGTTTTTCTCCATTTACAAGATGTTAGGTGTAGGTTTTTCATATGCTGCCCTTATTATGTTGAGATATGTCCCCTCTATTCCTAGTCTCTTGGAGAGGGGCTTACTATGAAAGGAGATTGGAATTAGTCATACGCCATTTCCATACCCATTGAAAAGATCCTGCAGTTCTTGTCCTTGATTTGTATAAGTTGAATAATCCCTGCTTCACTGGGATAAGGATAACTAGATCAGGATGACTGATTTTTTTCATGTATTTTTGAATTTGGTTTGTAAGTATTTTATTGAGATTTTTGCACTTGCGTTTATCAGGGAGCTTGATCTTTTTTTTTTTTTTTTTTTTTTTTTTTTTTTTTTTTTTTTTTTTACTGTTGTGTCTTTATCTGGTGTCGTTATCAGGGTAATACTAGCTTTGTAAAAATAATTTGGGAGTTTTATTCTTCTATGGAGTAGACATCATGGAGTAATCTGGTTAGGATTGGTGGTAGTTCATCTTTAATTGACTGCTTAAATTCCACAGTGAATCCATCTAGGCTTGGGCTTTTTTTTTTTTCTTTGGTTTTTCGAGACAGGGTTTCTTTGTGTAGCTTTGGAGCCTATCCTGGCACTCGCTCTGGAGACCAGGCTGGCCTCGAATTCACAGAGATCCACCTGCTTCTGCCTCCCGAGTGCTGGGATTAAAGGCGTGCGCCACTAATGCCCGGCGGCTTGGGTTTTTTTATGGTTGGGAGATTTTAAAATGATTGTTGCTTAAATTTTATCCAACCCACCCCCACCTCTCACCTTCTTCTTTTTTGGTTTTTTTTTTTTTGGGTGGAGGGGGCAGGGATTCTCTGTGTAGCCCTAGCTATCCTGGAACTTGCTCTATAGACCTGGCTGGCCTCAAACTCACAGAGATCCACCTGCCTCTACCTCCCTGAGGACTAGGATTAAAGGTATGCAACACTACACTCAACGCCTTTCTATAAGTCTAATTGTTTTTGTTTCTTACATTATATATTGTATATGAACACATGAGCAAAAGAAAACTCACGAAAAGAAGCTGCATCTACAGAGACTGACTGATTATAGTTGCAGTAATATGGAAAGATGGAAATGTTGCTGGTCCAGAGGCTATTTATCTTAATTTGGGATAATGCTAGCTCTCCAGAATAGCCATTCCTTGTCATCTGCCCCCATTTCAGAACTAACATCTTGTGACAATAGATTAATACTGAAGAGATGTAATTTAACATCACTGCAGCCATGGGATAACCTAAATCTGTGTCCCTGAGCCATGTTCACTCAAAATAATCTCAGAATAAACTATCTTCCATTTTTCTAAGATAGGAGCTGTGGTTTTCATATCACTACATGCATGCATGGCATGCCTGTGGACATCAGAAGGCAATTGGCCAACTTGTAGGAATCAGTTCTCTATCATGTAGACCCCAGGAGTTCAACATGTGTCCTCAGGCTTGGGAGCAAGCACCTTTACCCACTAAAGCAACCCATTAGCCCTAAATTTAAAAAAACTCTCTCTAGTTTAGCTTCTGTAAATCATATGCATATAGAAATTGATCTATTCCTAAAATTTTTCCATTTCGTGACATATAAGTTTTTGTTTTGTTTTGTTTTGTTTTACCAAAACAAGGTTTCTTTGTGTATCTTTGGCTGTCCTGGAACTCACTCTGTAGACCAGGCTGGCTTTGAATTCACAGAGATCCCCCTGCTTCTGCCTCCCAAGTGCTGGGATTAAAGGCGAGGGCCACCACTGCCCAGCCAACATGTAAGTTTTTAAGGTATGCTCTTATGATGTTCTGACTTTTATTGGTATCTTTTGTAATAGCTACCTTTTAATCTCTAATTTTATTAATTTGGCTTTTCTTTCTTTTGGTGGATTTGTCTATCTTGTTTATCTTTTCAAAAACCTTTATTTATTTATATGATTGTATGTATGTGTGTGCATGCCACAGCATGTGCGTGGGAGTGAAAAGATAACTTGTTTAATAAGTTCTCACCTTCCATCTTGTAGGTCTTGGGGAATCAAACTCTGATCATCAGGCTTGGCAGCAAGTGCCTTAACCAGCTGAGCCAGCTCTTTAGTCCAAAGAATCAGCTTTCTGTCTTATCAATTTCTAGTATTATATTTTCCTTTCTATTTTTATTAATTTCCTCTGCATGCATCATTAAGTTATTTGAGACTTCTCTGTTTTTTCCTTCCTTTATTTTCCTTCCTTCCTTTCTCTCTCTCTCTCTCTCTCTCTCTCTCTCTCTTTCTTTCTTTCTTTCTCTTTTTGAGGCAGGTTCTCACTACATAACCCTAACTGAACTGAAATTGACCAGCCAGGTCTCAAATTTATGGAGATCCAGTTACCTCTAGAGTGCTGAGATTCAATAAATGGTCCTTTTTTTCTTTAAAAAGAATCTTACTTTACACACTGATCCCAGTTCCCTCTCCCTCCTGTCCTCCCATGCCCTTCACCAAACCCCATCCCACCCTAACCCTAACCCTAACCCTAACCCCATCCACTCCCCAGGGAGGGTGAGGCCTCCTATGGGGGATCATCAAAGTATGTCACATCATAAAATGGTTCTTTTTTGACTTATTTATTTTATTTTATGTGCATGAAGGTTGTTTTTGTGCATAACAGGGTATCAGATATCCTGGAATTAAAGTGAAGGATGGTTGTGAGCCACCATGTGGATGCTGGAACTGAACCTGAGTCTTCTGGAAGAACAGTAAGTGCTCTTAACCACTAACTCATCTCTCCAGCCTCATATCTTTTGTTTTATTTTATGTGTGTAGGTGTTTGCCTGCATATATCTCTGTATACCGCATTCATGCAGTACCAAAGGCTAAAAGAGGGCATTGAGTCCCTAGAAGTTACAGCTGGTTGTGAGCCCCATGTGGGTGCTGGCAATCAAACTTCTGGAAGAGCAGCCAGTGTTCTCAGCCAATTGCTGAGACATTTCCCAGCCTTAATCCTTTAATATAAGGATGTGTAGCTACTAACTTCCCTTTTAATATTGCTTTTATTGTATACCAAGAATTTGGGTATGTTGTGTTTTTGTTTTTGTTTGTTTGTTTGTTTTTGTTTTTTTGAGACAGGTTTCTCTGTGTAGCTTTGGAGCCTATCCTGGCACTCGCTCTGGAGACCAGGCTGGCCTTGAACTCACAGCGATCCGACTGCCTCTGCCTCCCGATGCTGGGATTAAAGGCGTGCGCCACCAACACCCGGCTATTTGTTTTTCAAGGCAGGGTTTCTCTGGCTGTCCTGGAACTCACTTTGTAGACCATTCTGGCTTTGTAGACCATGATGGCTTTGAACTCAGAGATCCACCTGCCTCCTCTCCTGAGTGCTGGGAGTGTACCATCATGCTTGGCTTTTTTTTTTTTTTTTTTTAAATTTCCCTCCTGATTTCCTCAGTGATCCAATGCAGCTATCATTGTATTTTGTCTTTTTACAATAATATAACATAGGTAGTTTCTTTTCTGGTCCTGGCTAATTGGTGCCACATATGCCTCTAGTACTTAGATGAGCCTCTCTTCCCTAGGTTTGGGAAATTTTCTGATATGATTATGTTGAAAATATTTTCTGTGCTTTTGTCCTGAAGTTCTTCCCCTATGCCTATAACTCACAAGTTAGTCTTTTCACAGTGTCTCAAAGATTTCATGTATCCTTTTATATATTTCTGTTGATGAATCTCTGTCCTTGACTGAATGGTCTAGTTCTTCTACCTTGCCTTTGTGTGCTGTCATTGATACATTCTGTTGGTGAGGCTTTCTACTGAGTGTTCTTGTAAGCCCTCAAGTCACACTAGTGGCCAGGGCCCTCCCCTGAGAACCCCTAACTGCCTGGTTCCACCCACAGAACACTCGAACTGCCCCAATGGTTGGATCCTGCCCCCACCCTACTGAGTAGAAAGCCCAATCTCTAAGATTGAAATCCCACCAATACCAACCCTGGAAAGCTTCACACTGAAAAGTTCCACCCCTTCCCAAGGAATTTTATATATGTCCTGCCTTCTGCCCAGTTCTCTGCTGTTTCTCATCCGAGCAGAGGCAGCCATCCTCCTGGATTTTCCCCTCCCAATAAATCTGTGTGAGGTTTGTTGTGTGGTGTGACTTGGTGGTATTCCTTGGATCCCACTGCCAGGATACCTTTCAGTTCAAGCTGTGATGCTTATTTCTTTATTTAATTAATTTATTTATATTTTATATGTATGAGTATTTTACCCACATGTATGTAAGTATGCTGTGTGCATGGCTGGTGCCCAAGAAGAACCGAGTCAAGGGTCCCTGGAACTGGAGTTACAGATGGTTGTGAACTGCCATGTGGGTGCTGGGACTCAAACCTGTGTCCTTTGCAAGAGCAACAAGTATACTTAACCCCTGCACTGTCTCTATCCAATCCACTGAGTGTTTTATTTGATTCATTGAATTTTTCATTTCCAGCAATTTCCAGAATTGATTTTTCTTCAGCATTTCTTTCTATTGAATTCCATTTTCATAATGCATTTGTTAAGACTCCCGGAAGCTCAGGCCTCCAGGATCTCAGCCCAGGACTTCTGTCATCCCAATCACCAGGCAGAGTTGAAAGCTTGATGCAAACTGCATGAGACTTTATTATAGTTGTTTAACGAGCTAACCCCATGTTTGCTCAGGCCTTCCAACCATCGACCATGGCGGATGGCTAAGAAAGACAGCTCGAAGCGTCTATATAGAGATCTTATAGGGCAGTGTAAGGGGAGTGTCTAGGGGTACGCACAGGCTCAGGATTGGTGTGGATCCAGGCTTGGAGGGCTTGCCCTGTGTTGACTGGTCAACTGGTTTTTATGGCCTATAGGCCCTCCCAGGGTGATTGCTATGCTCTGTGCATCATTGCTATGCACTTGTCCGTAAAGCACACCCAGAACCATAAAGCATAGCACCGCCAGCTAACTTCCTTGATTGGTTCCTTGCCACGAGGCAGGCATCTGACCTCCTAGTGACCAAGGCAAAGTCAGGGCAAGCATGTGTTCAGCTGTTATGGCTGCCGAAATGGGGAGCTAGTCCCTTCACATTGACTTCAATTTTTCATTTAGATGTTTTTTCACATTCTTCAGATTCATTCAGGAGCTTGTGTTCTCTTTGATGTCTTTGAATGTATTATTATTTTGAGGTGTTTTTTTTTTTTTTTTGGCCTGGAATTTCATTTAAGTCATTCATCTCAGGGACCATTGCTGTCAATTTGTTCTATGTTATCTTTTTTTTTTTTTGATTTTTTTTCGAAACAGGGTTTCTCTGTGTAGCTTTGGAGCCTATTCTGGCACTCGCTCTGGAGACCAGCCTGATCTTGAATTCACAGAGATCCACCTGCCTCTGCCTCCCTAGTGCTGGGACTAAAGGTGTGCACCACCAATGCCCAGTGGTTTTTGAACTCTAAAAATAAAATCTAAGTCACATATCTTCTTTCAGTGGACCTGTTCACAGTGTTCAGGGATGTATAGGCTGTAATAGGGTTAAGGTGTCATTTTCCACTCTTAAACTGGTGTTCAGGGCACCAGGCTCTGCCCTCAGTGTTCACCCATGAGTAGAATACTATTTGCAGCAATCGTCTCTATCCAGGAACAGTGCTTCTTTTTTACCATAGATCAGTGGTTCTCAGCCTGTGGGTCCAAAGCTTTCTGGGGTTAGAAGGACCCTTTCACAGGGGTTGCCTAAGACCATCAAAAACCACAGATATTGACATTGCTATTAATAACAGTTACACCGTTCAGTTATGAAGTAGCAAAGAAAATAATTAATGTTTGGGGTCACCACAACATGAGGGACTGTGTTAAAGGGTTGCAGCATTAGAAAGGTTGAGAACCACTACCGTAGAATAATGATAAACTAAAAAGCAATCTCCCCTTAAGCACCCAAAGGACATTGATAGTATTGTGTTTACTGATGTGATAGTTCTTGTAGGTAGAAATGGAAAGGAAAAGAAAAAACAACAATCAGAGTAAGATTAATTATTAGCAGTGGGTTGATGGGAAGTAGAAAAGGAGAACACAAATAGAAGGGGGGACTGTAGGGGTGAAGGAAGGGAGGGGGCAATGAAGAAGTTTTGATGTAAGGTAGATTGAAAGAGAAAGACATACTTTCAGATATTGTAGGAGCATGCCATCTCTCAAGAGGGTGAGCCACAGAGACCCTGTAAGCCAAGTCACTCTATGTTCTTTAGGAGGGAAAAATTAAAAAAAAAAAAGAGCAAGGAGGATGGGAGAAAACGATATAGGGCTAGAGGAGAGCAGAACCCAGCTGCCCTGATAAGTTGATACTGGGGGTTAAGTAAAGGCAGGATGATGGATGTAAAAGGGACAGAGAACTAGATTGTGTATAGGATATGAAAACTGACTGGCCTGATAGCTGGATTCAGTCTTGCATCTTTTGACATTCCTTCTTGAGCTCCTGGATGTCATCTTACTCCCTGGAGTTTCTCTGCAGTGCGTGGGCTCATTCTCAACTCTGAGTCTTTATTTGGATGACTGATTCACAGATGTCCATCAAGAGGCTAGGGTGATGGCTCAGCCAGTAAAGTTCTTGCCATACAAACATGAGTTCAGATCCCTAGCATCCACATACAGAATTCTGGCAGCAGCAGTGTGTTCCTACAATCCTAGTGCTAAGGAAGTGGAGATAGGCATGTTCCCGGAAATCTCTGGACAGCCAGTTTAGTTGAGTCTGTGCTCTCCCTGTTCAGTGAGACACCTTATCTCCAAAACAATGGTGGAGAATGATGGAGGGAGACATCTGACATTGACCTCTGGCCTCTGTATATGTGCACATACCTGTGCACTCACACATGGATATCTATGCATGAATGTATTACAAACACACACAGACACACATATACAAAACAGATGGTCCAGTCCATGAGTCTCAGATGCTAGTCATACTGCTGTATGTTCCTTCAGGGTTCCAGTTGTAATGCTGCCCTTCTTTCCCATGTGCAATTAGTTCTTCCTAATCTCCTGAACACTTCTTGGAGTTAGTTTTCCTGTAGAGTCTACTGGAAAGTCTACAGTGTACACTTTGGTCCCACAGTGTTCAGCTCACTCAATGTTACGTGGACCAGACTCAAAGTTCCTTTCCCACGGTCTAGTAGCATTTATTGGGCAGGTCTCAGTGTGTTATACATGACACTTGCCCTGAGTTTCATGAGACTGTGGTCACAGAGGTTCTTGGGCTTCCAGCTCCAAAGCAGCAGGGCCCTTGATGAGACGCCATCTTGCTTCTGCTCTGTCAGTTACTTAGTGCTGAGTACCCATCAATGACGAGGGTTTCCAGCTATCTCCAGTTAGTGCCTATGCGGACCTCGTGTGTCCTTTTCTCAGCTTTTTAAAATGTCTACTGCTTTGGGCTGGTGAGATAGCTCAGTGGGTAAAATGCTTTCTATACAAGCCTGATCACATGAGTTTGACCCCTGGAATCCACAGTGGAAGAGGCCAGCTGATCCTGAAGGCTGTCTAAAGTAAAATAAAAATTAGGATGTCTGTTACTCTTTTGATAGCTGGTTCTCTAGACTCTGGCAGACTATGCCTCTTGTTTTCCACAGTTATCTCAAACTGGGTGTTCTTAATGGGGAATACCCATATGTAGAGTATCGTCCGAGAGGATTTGGGAATGCTTTGAGCAGCTTGACAGAAGAGGTGACTGGTTTCGAATGTCTGAACAGACTCAGGCTGATACAGAAGAGAAGATTATGGAGATGAGAAACAGGTCTTGGAAGAGTCATGTATCTAAGCTGAAAAGGCAAAGGCTTTCACAGTGTCATAGCTGACAACTGATGGCTCACCATAGCAAGAGGCACTCGCACCCTCCTGCCATACTGCCACCGACAGACTTGGACTGCTGGATCAACAGAAGCAGTTGATGAAACTGAGAAATGGAGAGTTAAGGATGTGTGCCTGAGGAAATCTGTTATGGGACATTTGTACACTGTGAAGAGGTATTGCTGTGATTGGTGTAATAAAAAGTTGAATGGCCAATAGCTGGGCAGGAGAGATAGGTGGGACTTTCCGGCAGAGAAAGGAAGAGAATAATCAAGGTGCAGAGGGGCTCTACAGACACACAGAATAGGAAAGAGGTAAAAACCACATGGTAGAACATAGATTAATAAAAAATTGGATTAATTTAAGTTATAAGAGCTAATGGACAGCCGGGCAGTGGTAGAGCACACCTTTAATCCCAGCACTTGGGAGGCAGAGGCAGGCGGATCTCTATGAGTTCGAGACCAGCCTGGTCTACAAGAGCTGGTTCCAGGACAGCCTCCAAAGCCACAGAGAAACCCTGTCTCGACACCCCCCCCCCAAAAAAAAGAACTCCGCCTTCTAGAAGCACTTTTCTCAGAGGGAACATATCCAAGGAGAAAGGGCTCAGCATTACCAGCCTGTGTAGGGGAGTGGTGGTACAACAATTAGATGGATAATTCCATTACTGGACAGTGCGTGGCCCCTGCTGTCCCCTTTCGGACACACAGCTGTGCAGTGACATTTTGTGAAGCCTTTCTGTGACCCCTATCTGAGACTGAAGATACCTCTTCCTCAGTGTGTTTTCATATGGACATATAATGTTTGTATAGTCAAAAAATCAGACTGGCCCAATCTTGGGACAGTGATTCTTTGTATCCTTGGGCCTTGGGTCCAGCAGAGGACAGGCCTCAGAGCAGAGGCACAGGAAAGTAATGGCAGCTGCACCTCATAGACTGCTCTATAGTGCCATGTGTTCAGGAGGCAGGTGACTGGCACCAATAGAGGTGGATGTACATATATGGTCTTGGAATCAACCTGGCAAATCACATTAGTTTCTTAAGAAAAAAATATAGTCAGTACAGATAAAAGAGGTTTTCTAATACGGCATCCATAAGAATTGTCTGAAAGTTCACCTTTTCATTGCAATGTTGTAACATTGTTTATACTGACATTTTATCTATTTTTCCTAGATTTCCTTTTCAGTCTTGAGTTTCAAACCAAGGGCCTTGCACCTTGGTTTCAACCCAGTCCTCTTTTACTGGATTTTAAATATATATATATGTGTGTGTGTGTGTGTGTGTGTGTGTGTGTGTGTGTGTGTGTGTGTGTGTGTGTGTGTGATTTTCTGGCCCACTCTGTAGAAAAGAGTCTCAGTGGGAAAGCCATCAATATCTTATTACATGCTTAAGTACAGAGATATACCTACTTATTTTTCCACAAAGGATTTATTTTAGCTATCAAGCTAGTTATTACTTCTGCAGGCTGCCTGTGAGTGGTAGTGGGAACTCACAGGGTTATGATACTATAAAAGAAATACAGCTTGATGAACAAGCTGTTATTGAGATAGGTCTTGGCACTTAGCACATGCTGTTCATATATAGAAACCAGCTCTGGAATTTGCAAAGACGTTTGCCAAAGACCATAACCTAGACTGTTTGGTGCCGAGCGCAGAAGCAGGATGTTGGGCAGAACTACCCTCCAAGCCAAACACCATTTTCATGAGTTTAGCTGCACCTGCTTGCAAAAGATCCCCACAGCTGTGCTTGTTGACTGTTGACATTCCCTCATCAAAGGGGCAGGGAGAGTCATGGGGCCTTCTACTGTATCCAGTTAGTCATGTTGTGGAACTCATTCAGCCTTTGAGGTACCAGCCCCTTCCGGGCAGGGTCTCAGGTGTTGACCGAGAAGCAAGCTGTCTCTCTCAGGTGGTCATGGATTGGATGGCAGCTTCCGGTGCCTCTGGGCAGAAGACCTCTACTTTGTCATTCGTGAGTGTCTCCCCAATAAATACCTGACTCCCTTTGATTCTGGCCTGTCATCCATTACACACTCATCCAACAAGGCTGATGCTATTTTGCCCTAACTGCACTTGGCCTCAGGGTGGGAAAGACTAGGAAAAGGCTCCATGGGAAGTTGTCTTTGGTGCTGGGTACAGACCTTCCAGTGTGGTTGCTTTAAGGCCACCCACATTCCTGATTGTAACTCCTCACCAGTGCTCTGTAAGTAAGCCTAATAAACTCATTGGTTCCTTAGAGTGAACTTTCAAAGACTTGTACCTGGTTTGGCTTTGGGACCTTATGAGGTGGGAACGTGGGTGTTGCCTAGTCACCTGCTCCACCCCCACCACACACATGTACCTGGAGAAAATTCTCACAACATAGGGCAAAAATTACTTTTTCTTATTTCAGTAAGTCTTCTGTGCACGAGCAACAACTTCTAGCCTGAATTGTTCCAGACTCACTGCTTATACTGCAAATATGGTTCTGCTCTGGAAAGTCCCGAGATGATTCAGTCCAGCGTTGCTTTGGGGAGCACAGGACTGTATGGTCAATCTAATCTTAATCGCCATCAGTTTGTAATCTAATCTTGGCGCCAATAAGAAGCTGACAGAACTTGGCACAAGACCATTGCTAGAAAACTGGAGCACAGCAAGGGAATGCCTCATGCTACCAAACTGTGTGTGCTGAACTGAGACACTACCTTTCTCTATCTGCTGATGTAGTTTGTCCCATTTTTCTGTCTCTGTCTCAGGACTGGCAGACCTGAGCAGGCTGGTCTTGAACTCCCAGAGATCTGCCTGCCTCTGCCTCCCAAGTGTTGGGATTAAAGGTGTGCGCCACCACTGCCTGGCGAGTACATGTTGTCTTTAAACAGAGATTTCAGTTTGTAAATAAAAGACTATGTGTATTGGGATGCTAAAAGGATAATTGAAAGTAAACTTGGGCATGCAAGATAGCTCAGTGAGCAAAGGGACTCACTGCTAAGCCTGACAAACTGAATTCAGTGTCCAGTACTCACATGGGAGTGGGAGAAGGAGAGAAATGACTCTTATTGGGTGTTCTTTGACATCTATATGGATGTCATGGTGCATGGTGCTTACACACACACACACACACACACACACACACACACACACACACACACACCACTCACCCTTTTTTTTTTTTTTTTAGTTTTTCAAGACAAGTTTTTTCTGTATGATCCCATGCTGTCCTGGAACTCATTCTGTAGACCAGGCACCTGCCTCCGCCTCCCAAGTGCTGGGATTAAAGGTGTGTGCCACCGTGGTGTGGTCTTCCATTCTGGTGCCCTCAAGTCAGACCTGCAGCTTGACATTAAGAGTTTTGTTTTTGTGTGTTTTTTTCTTTTTCTTTTTCTTATCTCTTTTTTGGGTACCAGAAAAAAAGCCTAAACATGCTTTCCCTGACAATCTGGGCTTCCTCACTCTCTCTGACCTTTGTGCCTAACCTAAAAGGCAGGACCTTTTCTCCATCTCCCTCCTGGTGTCTGCTGCCAAGATCCCATCTGTCCTGTTGTTTTCCTCTAACCTCACTGAAATTGCCTCCAAGTCTCCTTCCAAAGTCCATTTCAGAATTCTCTTACTAATGAAATGAAGAACCCAAAAGAAGACCTCAGTTTCCCAGGCAACTGCACCAAGCTGTGAGTGGGGCCCAGGATGGGGGACACAGTTCCACACTGTCACCTGTAGCAGACTGGGATATTCTCATATCTGTACTCAGGTAAGACCAGAATTCTTGACTCAACTTCCACAAATCTCAGGATGAGTCAACATGAAGCTGCTGGAGTCCATTAGGTAGAGAGTTAGCTTGGGTTTAATTGTCGGGGCTAATAAAGAGGGACTCAGAGAGAGTATAGCACACCCAAGCATAGGCAAGGTGAGTGGTATTTAGTGCCTTGGCATTAGCTGTGTATGCCATTTCAGTGACTCTCAAGTTACACCTTAAAGGGTGGCTAGAAAACTCCTTTTCCCCTATTTCCCCTCTCTGATTTTTCAATAAGTTAGACTATAGGCTAGTGCTTTGGATAACTTAATAATCTGATGAAATAAAACCATGGACCACAAAGCTACACAAGAGGGTGAAGACAAGCCTTTTATTGTAAATGAGGTTTATTAAGAGATTTCAAGAAAACTGGGGTTTACAGCTGGGAAAAGAGAATGAGCAAATGCTACTACACCTTAAGAATGACTTACAGCTGTTTCAAAATCCTTTTTAAGATTTTATTCTTATTTTTATTTACACATATGAGTGTTTGCCTGCATGTGTGCTTGTGAGCTGCATTCGTGCCTGGTGCCTGTGGGAGCCAGAAGAGAGCACTGGATTCCCCATAACTGAAGTTACAGAGTGTTGTTCGCCTCCATGTAGGTTCTGGGAACCTGGAACCTGGAAATCCAGGTCTCCTGCAAAGTCCCAAGATATAGTGTGGATAAACTGCCAAGCATTCAGCCACAGATTCATTTTTGGAAAAACAGATAGGTGTTCCTTGGCCAGATCCAGAATAATTAAAACTCACAGAGGTCTGGGAAATTGGTGTAGCAGGTCTATCAAGAAGCCAGGACTCATTAACTATCACTATAATCTCATTCCCTTCACAGATTGCAGGGTGATGACATTGGAGGATCAGGAACATAGGTTCAGTAAATCTCACTCCAACTCTTCTGGGGGAGCACCAGCAGCCAGAATGTCATCAGAGCTGGCACTCCTCTGCTTCACACACCACACCAAGTGTTCGGGCAGCCATCGAGCTTCCTATTCTTCCTGTGAAAAACCACAAAGATGCCCTCGACTCCGTATCAAAACAGGCTCAGGACCCTTCCACAATCCAGTGCAAGGATCTTTCCATTTTACTTGAGCAAAAGTCACTCGAGTGCCATCATGCCAAAATCTGTTTGTAGCAGATTGCTCACGGGCATCCACATTCAAGAAACTTAAAGTGAAGAGTGCATGATTTAATGCATTATGTGGTGACTGGGGGTATAATTCCCCCTTTTTTATTTTTTGAAGTTGTGTTTTCAAAGTGCCATGAGCATGTCCCACAATTCCTTGTCCTTGAGGATTGTACAGAATGCCTGTTTTATGCTCAATATTCCACTGGGAACAAAATTGCTAAACTGCCTTACTAATATATCCAGTATGAATAAAATTTATAATTTTAGTATGAAAACCATTTTAAGCAATGAGCTATCACATGCTTGGTGGCTTCTCCAGTTTGGGCACTGGCCATCAAGAACCCTGAATAGGTATCGACTGTCTCATGCATATATCTTAATTTATCGAATTCTACAACATGAGTAACATCCATTTGCCATAGATGATTAGGAAGAAGGTGTCGAGGATTTACCCCTAAGGGAGGCACAGGAAAATACTACAGGCATACATCACATTGCTTTACAATCTGATGAGCAGTTTCTCTGGTAAGACCAAATTGTTTTCTTAAACTTTTGTTATCTCGATGATGTGACTGTTGAGCTAATTCTACCTGGGACAGAGAGACCATTTTTGTTAATTTATCAGCTGATGCATTACTGTCAGTCAGAGGGCGAGGGAGATTGGAATGAGCTCTAATATGACCCACAAAGCTTGGTAATTTTCTTTGATGAATGGCACCTTGAATTTGCTCAAATAGCATCCTAACTTGACCATTATTAGTTACAATACAGGGATCAGTTTCTGTAACTTGAAGAGCCCTAAAAATATAATGACTATCAGTATACAGATTAAATGAACTATTTACAAAAAGCTCTACAGTTTACAACTCTACTATCTGAGCTGAAGCTGGAGCCGTTTATACTACATAACCTTTACCATTAATAACATAAGCAACTCTTCCATTGTAGGAATCATCAGTGAAAACCAGCATAGCGTCCTTTATGGTATCTGTAATGATAAATCTTTCTGCCAAGATGCCTGAGTTCTGCCCAACACGTTAGGGCCCCAAATAACACACAGAGACTTATATTAGGTCCAATGCTGTTGGCCAATGACTAGGATTTCTTATCTGCTAGCTCAGTCTTAATTATTAACCATAATCATTAATTAATATATATATGTATATATATACATATATATATTATATCTTATCGACGGTGCTGGCCTGTCTTCCTGGTGGTCACATGGCAATGACTCTCTCTACTACATTTCCTACAATCCTCCTTGCCTCCTAGTCCCGCCTAACTTGCTCCCCTATTGGCCAACAGTACTTTATTCAACAACCAATAAGATAAACATATACAGAAGGACTTCCCCCATCAGGTATCTTTCATCACAACTTTAGGAAATATAAATTGCCAACAATCAGCTGTAAAATGATTATCAATTTGACTCAAGAATTGAGCAAAAGCAATTACTCAAGAATCATTTTAAAATAACTAATCAACTTGTTGTTTAGTATAAGGAATATTGATCACACTTGGTTCTCTACTAAAATATCATCTATATTCTATCCCCCTTTTCTGTACTAAGCAAGCCACTGCTTCATGATAAGGGTTTAACACTGGGCTGGGGAAACAGGTAGATGCAACTACACAATGACCCTTTTGCCATAATATAGCAGCTGGAGTATGCTGTGCAGGAAGCACATAGGTTTCCCATAGTCAATGTAGCGTACCTGCTGCTGATGAATTGAACACTCAACCTGAGCCAGCACAGTCTAGCAGCATCTCTAAGATACCTAGGGGAATTATTCTCCTTAAGAATCTCACCGAGGGGTTCAAGATCTTCCACTGACAACTTCAAATAGGGCCGCAGTCATTGAATAGCTCCCAATAATTTCTGAAAGTCATTCAAAGTTTGCAAGATATCTTTCCAAATTTCCAATTTCTGAGGCTTAATTTCTTTAGGATATAAATGTGTTCTAAGCACTGTAAAGGCAGCTGTCTTTTCACTTTCTCTGGGGTGATTACTAACCCTGCATGGCTGCATGGGCAAGGCCCTGCTGACGCTGTCCAGATGTTGCCAGCAAAACACTTTGATTTTTAGTGAGCAAGCAAAATATCATCCATGTAATGAATAATATAAACTTGTAGAAATGTAGCACTATTGGCCCTACCCTGAGGCAAAAATCTTCCAATGATTTCTCTTTTTGAGCTTTTGAAATTAACTGATGGAATGCTAAATGCAAACCTGTGACAATCTTGGGGAGCCAAAGGGATACTATAAAAACAATCCTTTAGTTCTAAAATAATTTTATCGGTATCCTTTGATATGGCTGTCAGAGAAGGCAATCCAGGCTGCAAAGCTCCCATTAGCTGCATGGTTCTGTTAACCTTAAATCCTGTAATAATCGTCATTTCCCAAATTTCTTTTTAATCAGGAAACTAGGTGAATTCTAGGGGCAGTTAGAGGGGGCAATATGGCCATTAGAGGGGGCAGTATGGCTATTATCTAGCTGTTCCTTCACTAACTGCTGAGTGGCTTGTATTTTTTCTTCTGTTAGAGGCCACTGATATACCTATACAGGCTCCTCACTTTTCTAAATAATAGGGTCTGTATGGAGTGCAAGCTTCTCAGTGACCTCTCCTAAAAATATCTTCCATCTCAGGTACAATCTAGGTGTGTCTCTCCCCCACCTCCGCCCACTTAGCTAAGCAGCAGTCTGACAGGCAGTATTAGCATTCTCATAGATACATGACTAGAATTGAGAGGGGCCGGGCTGCCAGCTGCCTGCTTTTGCTCACTGAGATGGGCTAGGGCAGGATGGCAGCTCCCTGAGGCTGTGGCCCACAGCTGCCACTGGGCTTGGGTGGGACAAGAGCTTCAGGCTGTTCCTCACCGTTGACAAATCTCCAGTTCTGCATAGTGCACAAACTACTCTGCTTCTCTTTCTCTCATCTCCATCACAAATTTGCTCCCTTCCAAGTGCCCTCCTTGAAATATTTCTATAATAAGGGTATTGTCTTTATGTAATTTTCACAGCAAACAACAATTGTGCTAAATTTCTCTTTGACTTTCTAAACTTTATTATAACCATGTGTGTGTGGTGTGTGTGTGCACCACAGCATGTGTGTGGAGCTTAGAAAACAACTTTGTGAGTTGTTGGTTTTCTCCACCTCTACATGAGCTATAGGGTGAACTTGGGTTGTTTCACTCAGTAAATGTCTTCACCAGTTGAGACATCTCTCCAGCCCTTGTGCTGAATTCTTGGTTCTCAGCTGGAAAGACACTTCAATTATACTCTAGGATGAGGCGCTCCTTTTTCTCCCTTCCTCTCCTTGGCATCCCCGTCTCTCTGCTGCCCCAAAGGTCTCAGACCCTGACTTCTAGGGTGCTGGGGCCCTGATACCCATGCTTGGCCGAGAGACCGTGGTAGAATTTGCATTTGCTGCGGTCAGTGGCTGGTGAAATGAACTCTGCTATAAACCAGCATCTAAAGAGTCTCTTGCTCACCTGTGATTTCTATCCAGGTAGAGCAAAGGAGCCTTGTTTGCAGGTTAGTCACAGAAGGGCAGAGGAACAGTGGTTCAGGCCCATGAGACAGAGAAGGCCGACAGGGTTCCTCTAAGGGAGGAAGAGTCAGACAGATCCCCGAAGGCACACAGACATGAAAGAGGTCCTAGATAAGTAATGTACCTTTCACTTAAACACTTAAGATGGCGACTTCACAGTTCTTCTCCCCCTCCAAGAGAAAACTTTTGTGTCCTTCCTCCAGAGGGACAAACTTGGGGATGGGGAGAAACAATCAGCTTCCCTTTCTTTTTCTGGATTGCCAAGTCTCTCAGTCATTCCCAAACACATACAAACCCAACTCCAATACCATTATTGCCTCCTCCGACTCTGCAGTCTAGATGCTTTGCTATTTGTGTGTATTGTTCTCTCTCTCTCTCTCTCTCTCTCTCTCTCTCTCTCTCTCTCTGTGTGTGTGTGTGTGTGTGTGTGTGTGTGTGTGGTGTTTGTTTCGGCTTTCAATAAAATCTGACTAGTGCTGAGACCTTGCTTTTCCTTCCAATTATCCTTGAAATCAGTCAAGAAAAGAAAAGGAACCTATTCCTGCAAAGTCTTTTTAGTTGAGAGTTTGCACTCAGGTCTCTTGTCCATCTGATGCAGCAGTGGAGCAGGAGAGACCTCAAGCTGCAGTGGGGCTGGGCATTTACTGGGGTAGAGAAAGGGGAGGCTGTGAGGGTCTGCAAGTTGCATAGTAACAGTCTCAGGATTTGGGGTACCTGTCCCAAGTTGATTGGTTTAACTACAGTGGCAGGAAACTTGCTACATCTGGTGGCAGTTGCCGAGGTTTCTGCATTCCATCCTTATCAGTAAAACCCACCCAGAGCCTGCTAGCCTAGCCTCTGATTGGTTCTTTACCATATGGGGGATATATTGTACTTTATTTTACAGTAACTAGGGTAAGGTCAGGCAAGGCCGGGGACACAGCACATCCTGCTGAGTCAGGAGCCTACATCCTGCAGGGTCTTTTCTGCAGCCTCTCATGGCTGCAGAATTGTCAAGGTGAGGACCTTGACTTTTGTCACTCGTGTGTGGATGGATAAAATGCCTTCAGAAGATGGGATTTGGCCCTTTATAGGGGCAGAACCATACCCTAGTCCCTCCTTTCCAGAATTGCTTGGTCTGGCAGTGAGGGAAGCTGGGAAGTATAGTCTTTTAGCAGGAAAACTATCATTCTTGACTGTAAGAGGATATAAAAATTCAGGGCAAGAGCACTGTAGCCTGTTTCTTGCTGAGGAGGTCTTTGTCAGAGGGGGTGGTTCTGAATCCATTGAGGAGGGTGTCCTCTGGTCATATGTGTGTACACGGTCTGAGCCTTATTAGCTGCAATGACTGTATGATTCCCATCCTGTGTTCCTGAAGAGAACTGGAAAATAATTATATATGCGGAGGGTTTGGTTCACAGGGAAAACAGAGATTTTCTTGGAAGATTGAGTGATGTGTTTATCTAATTATTCTTTATCAATAAAAATTTGGGAGTCAGATATCAGGGTAAGAACCTGAATGATCAGAGAAGCGGCAGAGAAGAGATCAGTGTCCTCTTATCTCTTCTATTCCTCCATCAAAAAGGACTGAGACTTTCTCTAAGCCCTACTTTATTACTTCCTGTCTCTCTATCTGTACTCAGTCCTCCAAAATCTCCATGGTTAATTTTGGTCAGCTAGTGGCTAGCTCTGCCCTCTGATTCAAAGCAAACTTTATTGTCAGAATGTGATCAAAATATCATAAAACATTTGCCCCCTTTTGTTTAAATAAAAAGGGGAAGGTTTTAACCCTAACATAGTAAAACTATATACAGTAAGAACAATTAATTATCAGGTATCTTACTGGACATTCACAATGTCCAGTCCATTTGTATTTGGCAAGTTCAGGGAAATACTCCATTATCTATCCTATCTTGTTGAGTCCAAAGTGTTGGACCTAAATCACTTTCTACCCTAACTTGTATTACCAACCCAAAACTATCCTTTTGTGTCTCTCCATCTTATACACTTTACACCTCTTTTGTGAGTTTCTTTTCTGAATTTGATAACAAATGTATAACTATCTAGTCTTCAACACCCTCAGAGACCCAAGAAGGATATAATATTACCTGAGTAAACAGTTGAGGGGTGGGGGGAATGGAGGCAGGAGAAACAGAGTGGGTCCATGAGAGGAAGAAGACATAGCTTATTCAGGGTGACAATGACTGGTCCCATTGTACCAAAATGAGCCAGCAGATGTGTCAGGGAATTACAGGGCATCAAAGGAAGGGAGAAAATAGAGGATGAATGTAGCCTGGGGTGAAAGGGATGAAGGTCCCTTTTAGCTAGAGTTTCTCCACAGCATCTAAAAGGTCTGTTGCAAATGTGTCGGGGCAAATGGAGCTGTTGTAGGGTGAGCTCTCTTGGGAGAGCTTGTGTGGAACATTCTGTTTGGGAATAGGGTGAAGTTCAGAAAGTGAAACATTTAAAAGACAGGGTGACAGCATAGGTGTGAGGGTAATGAAGAGGAAAGGGCGATCCAGGGGAGGAATCAGAGCAGGAGGGAACCAGAAGTCCATACATAGGAAGAGGCTTGTGATTGAATGTTTTCTGGTTTCTGTTTCTAGGCCCCATTCCAGGTAGGATGTGTTGGCCTGGAAGCAGCATGTTCATGGAGGAGAGCAAACATAACATTTCAGTATCAGATCTGGTCCTTTGTAGCCCTGGGGTACTGCAGCAGTCAGAGTCCAGCTGGTCCTGAAGAGGTGAGGCAGAGAGAGTGACTGGGACAAAGGGGGCTTCAGTCCAGCTGCTTCAGTTCTAAGTCCCTGAAACAATGCTCAGAGTGGCAAGAATAGGGATGAGTTGGGTGGCTCCTGGCCCATTAGTTTCCTTTAGAGGTCACCAGATCTGTGTTTAGGGGTTTGGGGACATCAGTTTCTTGGTAACTAATTCAAGGCTGACATAAGGGTGATGGTCAGAGCAGCAGTTAGAACGCCTCAGAAGAGGGTCTGTCCAAGGGGCAGATCAGTTGGCAAAGATCCAGAACCTAAGTCAGGAGGTAGTAACTGCACAATTTTATGGGGAACATTGAGAGACAAAGTTAAATGGGGGAAAAACTTTTTGGCTTTTATGTGGTTTTTGTTTGTTTGGGACAGGGTTTCTGTGTGTAGCTCTGGTTGTCCTGGGACTAGCTCTGTAGACCAGGCTGGCCTTGAACTGATAAATCTGTCTGCTTCTGCCTCCTGACTGCTGGAACTAAAGATGTGTGCTGCCACCACCACCCAGCAACATGGGTTTTCACATATGGTGAACTTTGTATATTTATTTTAAATATTAGCAACACCAGCTATTATGTAATGAACAAAAACAGAATTTCCTTAGTAAAACTTAATTTTTGGTTAGAAGCAATTTGATAAGGTAAACTTTTTTTAAAAATTGGGACTGTTACTTTAAATGACTAATCTAGTATTTGAAAGCATGATAATGCATATTTTTGTTAATATCAAATTCTTATAGCTAAGTTCCAAGATTTATTCATTAAATATATTTTATATTGTCAGGCTACATAAAAAGATAATTTGATTCTAAGTTGTATTTCTCAAGAAGTGGTTTTTAACTTTCAATTTAAAAATACACCCACAGACAATGATACCTTGCTTTCTCCTCAATGGGTACTTCTTTAGAACACTCTAGAACATCCAAAGTGACTAGCGAGTCAGTGACTACCATGTCAAGAGTAAATGCTTTCTTTAACCACATTTTAAAAAAATTAACCCTAAGAAAAGAATCTTTTAAAATTTCTCTATAACATTTTCATTCTATACATTCAACCAACAGATGAAAGATGAAAGAAATCATGTCAAATATGTAATAAATAATTTACATGTAACATGGACTGAATTAGCAAAAAAGGCTAAAGCCAACTGTACTGGCTGGTTTGGTGTGTTAACTTGATACAAGCTAGAGTCATCAGAGAGGAAGGAGCTGAGGAAATGCCTCCATGAAATCCAGATGTAGGGCATTTTTTTCAATTAGTAATCAATGGGGGAGGGCCTAGTCCATTGTGGGTGGGGCTATGCCTGGGCTGCTGGTCCTGGGTTCTATAATAAGGTGGGCTGAGCAAGCCAGGGGAAGCAGGCCAGTAAACAGCATATTTCCATAGCCTCTGCATCAACTCCCGCCAACAGGATACTGCCCTGTTTGAGTTCCTGTCCTGACTTCCTTCAGTAATGAACACCAATGCTGAAGTGTAAGCCTAATAAACCCTTTTCTCCCCAACTTGCTTTTTGGTCATGCTGTTTAGTTGCTGTTAGTATTCAGGCATCTGTTCTGTCCTGTCCTTGGGGACAGGACATATCCTCAGTGGCAGCCACTAAGAGCACCCCCTGTGCACATTCACTATTTTCCCTTTTAAAAGGGCCCTGCCCAGCTCTCATCCTTCTCTCTCTTTCTCTCCCTCTCTCTGTCTGTTCCCCCTCCCTTTCTCTCTCTCCTCCTTTCCTCTCTCTTCCCCTCTTTCCTTTCTCCTCTCTCCGGGTGCTCTTGTCTCTGGAGGCTGGTCTCCTCTCTTCCCCTTTCTCCTTTCTGTGATCCCTTTCCCTAATAAAAACCCCTCTGATTGAACCCTGTCACATGGCGACTTTCTCTTGAGCACCGCTTTTCTTAAATTATAACAGTTGCAGCAATAAAAACCCTAAAATTATAACAGTTGCAGCAATAAAAACCCTAACTAAGACACCAACTCTTCATGCCTTTTGTAATGGATAGATCTCCAGGTTACCACATACTGACAGCAGTAAGTATATTTCTTAACACTATTCTATTTAAAAATACACTGATCAGAGGCATTATTTGTAAAGCCAGATAACCACATTAAATGAGCTTTAACAAATATTGCCCTTTGGAATTTCTCAGAAAACATCCACAAGCATCATTGCCACAGCCTGTGTATTCTGTCTGGGTGGACACTAGATTATAGTCTCAAAGCCACAGGTTCCACAGTCTCTGAAATTGGCAGCCGAGTGAAGAGCTACAGGAGGAGGCAAGAAGACACTTAGATACAGTACAACTCCATAGCCAGTGTTAGTTCAAACTTCGGGAGTCTGACCCCCGATTGTTTATTTTAGGCATATTTAAGCACCACACAATCTGTTGAAAACAACTTTCGTGATAACTATCTCAGTCCCTCATGCACAACAAAGCACGCCTAAATCACTTTGAGGGACAAAGTAAGCTAGATCAGATATGACCAGACAGAAACTCTAAAGTATACATGATGCCTCCCAAAAAGATAGTTCTATAGATTGACTGAGAAAAACAAGTTTACAAGAAGGGCTGGTGCTGGGAAGCCCCAGTCACACAGGTTTCACAAAGGTCACCAGGCTAGAAAGCACATCCCTTCAGCCTTCTGGGCAGAAGACAGATTTTCCATTCTTTCTCTTGAAGGAACAACCCTGTGTGCCTAACATTCCAGGTTCTGTTAGTGCAGTGGTCTGGTCCTCCAGGTATCTATCCCCTTTATCGAGTCAGTGCATCCCTGAGCGTATGCTGGTGGAAGGCCTGGTCTCCAGCATTCCTCCCTTTTGTTTACTACAAAGGGTGAGGAGATAGGAAGGGTTGATGGTGATGAAGGAATGCTTCAACATCTTTGGGGACCTAAGACAACTGGGTGCTGGCCGAGGCCTGGAAGAGCAGGCTGTTTCACTCACCGTGCAGGATCTGTAGGACCATCTGGGGCTAGGGAAGTACAGGTCTAGTTGAAGCAGTTTGTGAGGCTGGACCACCTGGGACTGGCTGCTTGGAGTTGCCCGGGATGCAGATTTTGAGGGAACACCTGGACCTGGCAGGATGCTGGGACAGTGTATTAGGGGCAGAAGATAAAGTTAAGGAGTTTAGGGATAAATTTTTCTGTAGGTGTACATTTGAAACTTTTAGGCCCATGGTCCTGGTAGTTGGGGGAAGGGAGTCTCATGTACAGGGAAAGGCAGTGGGTGGGGAAACTTGGGCTATTGATTGACAGGAGTACTTACCTGGTGTCCATTTGATCCATGAGAGGTGGATTCAAGCCAATTTCCTGAAGCTTACAAGAATTTTTTTGTTTAGTTGTTCTTGTTTTTGTTTTTTCAAGACAGGGTTTCTCTGTGTAGCCCTGGCTATCCTGGAACTCTCTCTGTATACCAGGCTGGCCTTGAACTCACAGAAATCTGCTTACCTCTGCCTCAAGTGCTAGGATTAAAGGTGTGAGCTACCACTGACTGGCCACAAGAAATTTTTGAAGTTTATAAAAAAGAGATATGTTTTACATGTGTCAGCATTCTCACTGTGTGTCATCTGTACTGAAATCGTGGTGCAGAAAAAACTCACACCTTTGTGTCACAGTAGGTGCCTGAGAAGATTGGTTTAAAAGCATGAGCACTCTTCACGATGAGCCCAGGAAGGACAGAAACCTCCCACAGGGTAGACGGGCAAAAGCTCACTTATCTTGATTTTCAGGGTTAATATAGACAATGAAAGTGGGGCCTCTTTCTTCTAGCCAGAAGACTGGATGTATACAAATTAGACAGACATTTTTAGCACAATGAGAAGCATTTTCAAGTCTATGTTTAGAAGGCAACCAAAGGAAATTTGAAATCTTATAGCTATGATAATAGTAGTCAGTGCTTACTGCAACTACATTAATAGTTTATCAGAACTCCATGGATTAATGTTAAGACTCTGAAGTCTTTTTTTTTTTTTTTCAGAGACAGGGTTTTTCTGCAGCTTTGGAGCCCATCCTGGAACTCGCTTTGGAGACCAGGCTGACCTTGAACTCACAGAGATCTGCCTGCCTCTGCCTCCCTGGTGCTGGGATTACAGGTGTGTGCCACCAACGCCCCGCACTTTGAAGCCTTAATATTGCAATAGCATAGCAAGGGAAAGAGACCTGAAACATTTTTCTTTTTTATATGCATTCACTAACTTTCTTATCACAGTTTAAGCTTTCACATCCTCACACCTCACACACACTTTACACCTTTTCTATCCAATCATTCACTGCAAGACACAGACAGTTGATTACTAAGGGCAGTCACTGTAAAGCAAGTTCCTCTCAACAAAGGAATGGTAAAAATTTACTTTGAAATCTGTTCTGTGAGTTTATCTCTTTTTTGGTGTGTTCAGAACTATACTTGTAGTCATGCTAAGTACTCACATAAGTAGCAAGATAAACTGTGTCTAGACCTAGTAATAGCTCTAGGAAATTGAGGTCTGAGACCTGACTTTTACACATGAAAAGAACTGAGAAGGCAGCTGAAGTCTTCCTTGGTTTTTGCTGTTAAACCTACAAGGCTATCACTAGCCCAGTTGTCAACACCACTAGACACCTAAAAGGATAAATTTCACTGGGGTAAACAGACCAAGTAGCTTCCCAATCCATTAAAAATGATGAGACTTATCAGCTACTTGGACAATCATATTAAGTTCCTCTGTGGTCTTTTGGGGCAGAGGTCCAAGGGCAGTATCTGTCTATGGCTATCATCTTCTTTGGAAGAGATAGGGGTGCTGCTAGGAGCTGGCTTGTCTCTCTCTCACTAAAAGCTTTTTAAAATGAAATACTTCAAATGCCATATCTCTGCAGATCTCTGAGGAGTTTGAGGACCATTATCTATTAAACATGCCTGATTTAGTTACTTGCTTTAGGTTTATCTTTGAAAACATACAGGAGGCTAAATAAGGCTTGTTCCTGTAAATACTTATGTGAGTACTGAGCATGACTACAAGTATAGTTCGGAACACACTGAAGAATCTGAGCACTTAGAAGGTGACCTACTATTGATATGCATATCTGAATCATCTTTAACAATTTACAGTAAGTTAGTGAATTTTATATGACAAGGGCTTTACATTCCATCCCTGTTAGGCTTAGCCTTAAAAATAAAAATTTTTTGAATTGAAACTCCTCTAGTGTCAAAATAAGCCAATTGATCTGTACTTCCTGTTTAATCTAGTGAAACACACACACACACACACACACACACACACACACACACACACACACACAGATTGTTGTAAACCTTTTGTTACAAGTTTAAAGCCAGATTTTGCTACAGATCATAGATTTTAAACCATACCCAATGAGCAACTTTTACAAATCCTAAGAGTTTAAACGTAATCTTAAGATTATTTTTTTTTAGAGCAGCGTGCAAAGAAATCATAGAGATTAAAGATTTTTAAGAGCAGGAAGTAGGGCCTAAGAGGTAAGAGACTTGGAAGTATAGTGCAGAGCAAGTTTAGATAAGAGAGATTTGGGGGTCATTTGTTTGTGGCAGTAGCTGTTGTTTTGATTTGTGAAAATTTGGAAATCAAGTTTGCCCCCTTTTTGCCCCGTTGCTTTGTATCAAGGCCAAGCCATTGGAATAAAATCTGAGTCCATGGAGGAAGAGAGAGAGGGAGTGGAATCAGGACTACTGTGTGGGTGTGTGTGGGAAATGAGACATGCCAGCAGACTTCGGGCATGTCTTATTTCCCATACAACTTTGTCCGATAAGGAGGCCAGCAAGCAACTTATTGTGCTCCATGCAAGAGAACAGCTTAAGCCTGTGTGGACTTGCTGCCATGTAAGTGTATTGTATTTATTCGAGCATTCATTTTTGAAAACAACTTTTATATACCTGATTTTGAATATTGCTCTACATTATACAAACCAAGTTTGCTTAACATGTTCCAGGTTTAGCTTTGACAACATTGAAAGGTTCAGACTTTAATGCTGGTTGGCTCTACCTCTTTAAGAGACAGACCCCGCCCTCTGACAACAGTCAGGAGCGCACAAGGACGTACTACTGGAGTACTAAGTCACCCGCCATGCATTACGGTGGGTGAGGACTCTGGGCATGCGTGGAACCTCAGTGCACATGTGCAGTCTTCCCTTTAAAAGTTCCAACTCCCCTGCTTCCTTCTTCTCTCCTCTCTTCTCTCTGCCTCTACTCTCTTCCTCCCTTCACTTCTCTCTGTGGCGCATGGCGGTCAGCCATTAACTTTGTTTCTCTTCTCTCTTACTCTTTCTACTCTGCCGGGCCTATAATAAACTAGTTAATGTATTATTCTCTTAGTCTCATGTTTCATCTTGCACCCCTTTTTCTTCATTTCTTATTTAAGCAAAAGAATAACAAACATATACAGAAGACTGTAGGAGGCACAGGAAGCATGCCGTGTGACTTTACCTTCTTGGTTAAGGTAACCACATGCTATCCCAATGCTTATTATATCACTGTATCCCTTTTTTAGACTGTTAGACCCCCGAAAACTCAAATACCCGGGGTCCCAGGCCACGTTCGAGGTCACCCCAATCACCAGGCGGATTCGAGAGCTTGCTGCAAACTGCACGAGGCTTTATTGTAATTTAATGAGCTAACCCCATGTTAGCTCGGGTCTTTCATCCACCCGCCATGGCAGACAGCTAAAAAAGACTAGGGTCTCCCAAAAGATCTTATAGGGCAGCGTAAGGGGAGTGTCTTGGGGTACGCACAGGCTTATGCACAGGCTCACGATTGGTGTGCCTCCAGGCTTGGAGGTCTTGCCCTGTGTTGATTGGTCAACTGGTTGTTATGGCCCATAGGCCCTCCCAGGGTGGTTGCTATGCTCTCTACATCATTGCTGTGCACTTGTCCGTAAAGCACACCCAGAACCATAAAGCATAGCACCGCCAGCTAACTTCTGATTGGTTCCTTGTCATGAGACAGGCATCTGACCTCTAAGTGACCAAGGCAGGTTTATGGCAAGCATGTGTTCGGCTGTTATGGCTGCCAAAAGGGGAGCAGGTCCCTTCAAGACTAAGGTGACAACACCAGGCTCCCAAATGGTTTTAAAACTGGATCATATAAAACTGTGATATTTTTGCTATATTTGTTTAGCTTTAGGTATTTGGTGAAACTGAGTATAATAAAAAACTGGTATTTTATAAAATTACAATAAAAAGAGCCAGTTAGTGTGTGTGTATGCAGATAGGAGCAGATAATCTGGCATTTTTTAAATCTATTAGCTGTTAAAGATACAAGCAGAACTTTCCAAGCTTGGAGAGGCAGAAACACAAGTAGCCAGAAGCATAAGGCCAAGAGTTCTGTGCTATCTCAGCTGGGAAAGATAAAAGTTATATATCGCACATAGTAGTGACTGTGCTTTATCAGAGCTGTTTTTAATGATGTTGCTCAGAATGGTTTCCTTCCAGATGATGATTGAGAAGCTAATTTAAAAAAATGGTGCCATGTACCACAAGAGTTAAAAAAAAAGTTATGTATTGAGGTTCAGTCTGTATTAGCCCCATACTGCAGGGGCCATCTACTCTGGACTGATGTCTTGGTGCTGCGATCGGAACCAGCAGAACAGCCCTGGGTCTGACCCTGAGTTGGGGAGTGTGGATGAGGGAAGGCCTAGCTATCCAATGATGCTAAGAATGAGACAGAAACATCTGGTCATAACAGGAGGGCCATGGTTTGTTTCATCATCTTAAGTAACCATCCAAAGGTGGAAACAATGGCAGAAGACATCTATTATCATGTATATAGGGCTGGTATCAAATATTTCCCTTAATCTTAGAGATACACCTAAGTAGCATGTACTCAAGCCCTCAGGCACTCCACACCAGCACATCTCACTAGCCTTTAGGGTGGGTGTAGACTCACCCTGACCCAAGTTTTTTGCTATACAAGAATAGGAGCCATTCCCCACTGAGGCCAGACCATTCAGAGGTAATTAGCTGACATCTAAAAGATAATAGAAGTTCTGAGCTCTTAGAATTCCTGGCTGGGTAGATCATATTTCTAGAATATTACTTGGGCTTCGACAGTTAGGATGCTCAGCATAAATGGCTATGGGCATTCCAGATCTGAGTGAACTATGTGTTTTATGGGGGTCTGGGTCTCAGCCAGGCTGTTATTCCATTTTATGTAGTTATCTAAGTCAGTTTATATATTATAAATCAAAAGTTCCCAATTTGGACCAACAGTGGCCATTTGTCCAATGTATATTGAGACCAGATTTGGACCTAGAACTGAACAAGTGAACTGGTTATAAGGTCTCCCAATCAGAGCTGTCTTAGTTTTTACTTAGGTTTTACTATTGTTGTGAAGAGACATCATGGCCATGGCAACTTTGTATAAAGGAAACATTTAATTGTGGTGGCTCAGCTACAGATTCAGAGGTTCAGTCCCTCATGGCAGGGAGCATGGCAGCATGCAGGCCGACATGGTGCTGGAGAAATAGCCGAGTATCCTACATCTTGCATGTAGCAGGAAGTCAACTGATTCACTGGCAGTATCCTTGTTATGTTTTTAAAGAAAAAGAAGAAAAGAGGTGGATGAGACATATTGACTAGTTTATTATTAGGCCCGTAAGAGTAGGGAGACTAAGAGAGAAGAGGAACGGGGTAATGGCTGACCACCATGGCTGGTCGCCATAGAGAGGCAGAGAGAGCACGTAGGTGAGAGAGAGAGAAGAGCAGAGTGAAGAAGCAGAGAGAGAGTAGAGGGTAAAAAGAGTAAAAAGAGCTAGCAGCAGGGAAGTTGGACCTTTTAAAGAGAAGACTGCGCATGCACACTGAGGTTCCACGCGTGCCCAGAGTCCTCACGCAGGCAGTAATGCGTGGCGGGTGATGTGGTGATGACGTTAGCACAGTTTCCTGTGCATGCCCTGACTGTTGTCAGGGGACAGGGTCTGTCTCTTAAAGAGATATTGCCGATCAGCATCAAAGCCTGAACCTTTCAATCCTGAGCATAGGAAATCACAAAGCCCACTCCCAAAGTGACACACTTCCTCCACCAAGGCCATACCTACTCCAACAAAGCCACACCTTCTAATAGTGCCACTCCCTATGAGATTATGGGGGCCAATTGCATTCAAACTACCACAGGAGCTTTTTAGGCTAGCCTGCAGCCAGGCTGAGGGTGTGAACTTTGGGATGGTGCCCAGAATCAAGGTAAAAACAAGGGTCAATGTCTGATGGCATAGAGCGCCCTCTAAGTCCTGACCTGACCAATGCATCTGGAAAGTAGGGGGATGTCTCCAATCTCTACAGTTCCAGGGTCAAGAGACCACAGAGTCAGTGGAAGGTTCTCAGAGCTTTTGGATAATCAGCTGGTAAACCAGCAGAGAATTCCTGGAATTAGAATGCTCAGCCAAACTTTCTCACAGCCAGTGGAAGGTCTCTGGTGCCTTTGATAGTCAGAAGAAAGCTCCAGTGACCTTCTGGATCTAACTATGGAACCTCTGAGCTATGTCTATCAGACTGCCTTGCCCCAGGGTTTTGCATGAATGTTCTGGCTGACTGTAACCATGTTTCCTCCTTAGAGGTCTGACTAAGTTATGGGAAGATGGTAAAGTGAGAAAGGGAAGAGACAGGGAACGAAAAAAAAAAAAAGCTGCCTAAGAGTGGTTTTGTTTGGTCTTCTCTGCCTGGACCTGGGGAGTATATGCAAGTCAGGGAAGTTTATCTGTGGATTGGCTTGAGCCACTAGTGGGCTCAGATTTTCCATCCTGGAATTCCAGCACAATTATGTTCGATTATTAATATATTTTAGTTCACTACGAGCAGACCTTTGGGCAGGACTTATGCTTATTGGTGGAAACACAACAAGGGGTCATCTCAGATCTCTCTCAGGTGAATGGATGGGCTGTATGTCCCATGCCAGGCAGGCAAATAAGAGAAAATCTAACAACAGTTTTCTCTTTTGATGATGGGACTGCAGCATGAGATGGGGGCTTCAGGGAGACACCTTGAAAGTCTTGTGCAATTAACAGCAGCAGTTGAAGGGGGAACAGCAGCACAGTCTCTGGCCCCTCCATCATCTCTGTTCACATGGGGGCTGGAATGGACATGCGACCACACCTTTTTTGTTTGTTTTGTTTTGTTTTTTTTTGAGACAGGGTTTCTCTGTGTAGCTTTGGAGCCTATCCTGGCACTCACTGTGGAGACCAGGCTGGCCTCGAACTCACAGAGATCCACCTGCCTCTGCCTCCCGAGTGCTGGGATTAAAGGCATGCGCCACCAACGCTCGGCCTGACCAGACTTAGTATTAAAACTTGTGCCCTGACAAGACAAGTTCCACCACACATCCTGGCTAAGCCAATCAAAGAGGCAAATTAATAAAGAAGAACAGAAAAAGGAGATTTAGTCTATGTAGCCACATTAGGAAGAGGAACAAAGAGATCCATGACCTGCCAAGTCCATCTTTGACACAAAGTTTAAGTTTATGTAGAAGGTCAAAGTTATACATGACCAAGCAATGTAGTCAAGGTGTGGTCCCACCCATCATTGTCTTCAGCAAGACAGTCTTATGAGGTGATGCTACTATGTGAACTATTTCCAGGAGACAAGCTCCTCTGTGGCTGGCACCAGGCTTCCTCTTTCCCTTTTCCAAGCAGGAGGGAAGGTCTAACTCCTTGGGGTGCCTCATTTTACAGTCTGATGGCAAAAGGAGAGACACAGTGTCTACAATATCTCCATCCTTGTCAGGCCAGTTCTAGGGCGGCCTAGATTTTTTAGTTCTTATCTCCAGTTCCTAGTTTACAAGTTTTCTCAATGCAAATAAGATTCTGTTTTATTTGAGTATAAAAATAATGATTCCGCTATGAAGACAATGAATGTGCTGGGGGTTTCACAAAGTCAAGCTACCAGGAGCAAGAAAAATAGCCAGAAATAGTGAGTGTTCCTGTACATGTCAATGTCTATTTAAACAAGGGTGTCTGGTTCTATTAGCATTACAAGGTGTGTTCAAAAGCCACTGAATTTTTTCATCATTAAAGTCAAACTGAATTTCTAAGGAAAAGGATAAGTGAATTGGACCAGCCAGGACCAAGCAGCCCTTGCTGCCTTATTTAATCCAGTAATTGATTCCCTATTTTTCTTTCTGTCATTAAAATGAAGGTCAAGAGAATCAGGCAACATCTTGATTTTAGAGACAGAAATTTCCCTAGGGAGTCCTGGAGACTATGGAGAGACCATGAGTCTCTACAGGGTCTCTGGAGCCAGCCTTGGGTCCTTGGTTAGCCATGTGTATTCACAGCCTGCCTCCCTCCCTCCTTCCCTCTCTCCCTTCCCCTCATTCCCTTCTCTTCCCCCCTCTTCCTTCTTCCTTTCCCTCCCTCCCTCCCCACTCCCTCCCCATCCCTCCTCCCTCCCTCCCTCCTTCCTTCCTTCCTTCCTCCCTTCACCTCCTCTTTTTGAGACAGTATCACATAAAGCCTTGAACTTGCTTTTAGTTTAGGATGACCTTAAACTCCTGATTCTCCTGCCTCCACCTCTCAAGTGCTAAGATTACAGGAATGTGCTACTATGCCTGCCTCTTTCTGCTTCCTTGTGCTTATAAAGAATGTACACATATGAACCTGTCTCACGGGCTCTAGGCTCTAGAATCTCTGTGAGGTCTATGGCTCATAGCTAGAGCCATAGCCTATGCCTGCGGTATTCTGGAACAGCTCAGCCACATGAAAAGTGAAGAATATGTTGCATTTGTTATTTTGGCCTGTCAGTTATTTTCTTTTTAATCCAGCTATTTGGGCACAGCAATGGTACAATTTGAGAGATTCTTTTCAAAATATTTATTATTGTCGTCATCGTCATTATTTGTGTGTGTGTGTGTGTGTGTGTGTGTGTGATCCCGGGGCACATGCTGTGGTGTGCATTGGTTCTTTCCTTCCACCTGCATGAGTTCTGAGGATCAATTCAGGTCACCAGGGTTGCAAAGAAAGAGACCACCATCCCAACTGAAGTGTCTGAACAAGCCAAACTTTCCCCTTGACCTGAGGGTGTGCTTGGGAGAGCCAACACACAGAAGCAGGAATAAAAACACTTGCTTGTATTCTAAATCAGGTGCCCTTTTCTCATTGGCTGGGTCAGACCTCACAGTCTTATCTGACTGACTAGTCTTCAGAAAAGACTTACAAGGTGGGAGAGATTAAAAGATCTGAATTCCTGCCCTAGACACCAATTTACAGTAGTTGATAGAAAAGACTCAATATTTCTTACATGCAGTAAGGACCTTTACCCACTGAGCCATCTCACCAGCTCAAGAGATTATTCTTACTATTTTTCAATTATGATAATCACATGGCTTTTTTTTTGAATCAGGATCTAACTGGGTAGCTCTGGTTGGCTTAAAACTCACTATATATACCAGGTTGGCCTTGAACTCACAGAGATCTGCCTACCTCTGCCTCCCTCCTGAGTGTGCCAACACACCAGTGGACTTCAAGGTTCTTTTAGTCATGAGTGATAATTTGACATTAAGCATTAGACATGGCACAATTGCCAGCTAAAGCAGCTGATATGTAGTAGTGGCCAGATGACAGCCCCAGTTGTCCCTTTCCTTGCAGGCCCAGAAGAGGAACACCGAGGCAGAACTTTCAAATGGCTTGTCATTTGAGAACTGAACCTGTGAAAAGGCCAAGGGTTGATGGGTGGATTTCTACTCCAGAGCAGGGGTGTCACCACTGTTCATCCTCCAGATACTGGAGCAGGAGAACAGATATCCAGGTCTTGAATTCCCAGATAGATAATCCACGTAATCAAAAGTGACAGCCCAAACTGTTTCTAAGTGTAAGCATATTTCAGAATGACGATGGCACCGAATGTCTCACACAGCTCATGTTTCAAATGTTTTTCAGCTAGATAGTTTCTGATGACCATTAGAGTCCTGTCCAGTGCAGTCACCATAATCATAACGAATGGCTTCCAGCACTGCTGGTAGAGATGAAGCCACAGGAAACAATATTAAGAGATCATCACACCAAAGGAAGGCATATTACCTCACTGTTGGCTCAGGCAGAAGGCAGTCTCTTTCCTAAATTTTGTGAGTGTGGCTTAATGGCAGAGTACCTGCCCCTAACCTCATCTTCAACACCAAAACAAAAGAAAACAAACCAAACACATTGGGCAGAATGCAATGCTACTCCAGGTCAAAAACCAGGAAGCCATGGGCAAGCAGTAAAAAATGTAGGTGCCGCTGGATTTAATTCCAACATGACAAAAAGTAAATAAAAAATGAATAAATAAAAGAAGAAATTTTGGCTGGGTGTTGGTGGCACATGCCTTTAATCTCAGCACTAGGGAGGCAGAGGCAGGCGAATCTCTGTGAGGTCGAGGCCAGCCTGGTCTCCAGAGCGAGTGTCAGGACAGCCTCCAAAGCTACACAGAGAAACCCTGTCTCGAAAAACAAACAAACAAAAACAACAACAAAAAAGGAGAAATCTCAACCTAGAGAAACCTGCCTGTGCATTTTCAGGCTATGTGGTAGTGGGCCAGTTCTGCAGCCACCCCAAATTCCAGTCTTCACCTCAGCAGCATGAAATGACCAAGCCTACCTTATAAGGGACCATAGCTGTAAAGCGCCTACAATCCAGTGTGGGACTCTGGCATTGTGGTATATACCCAATCCTCCTTTCTAACTGTCTGTCTGTCTGTCTGTCTGTCTGTCTGTCTGTCTGTCTATCTATCTATCTATCTACTTAATGACAAAGTCTTGTTTTGTAGCCATCCTCCTGCCTCAGACTTCTGAGCACTGTGATTTTAGGTGTATGCCACTATACCAGCTGGGACAGCTTTATTTCAGAGTAAACCTGAGAAGTACACTCACCAGAGAAGGCAGAAGATTGAACTTCTTCAGTTTAGGGCTTTTATTCAAGGTTGGGGAGGAGAACTGTTGGTGAGGGGATGAGTTCCAGTTCACTGGCAGTGTTAATGATTAAGTTAGGGCCATCAGGCATGGCATCAGGAAACTGACTTGAGAAAACTGAAAGTGGAAGTCACAGGTCAGAGGGCACTGTCCCAGCTGGAATGTAGTCACAGGGTGAGAGTTGGGGCTACAGTCATAGGAAGAATGGGCAGCTATTAGGTTGGAATGGGGCTGCCCTGTGTGGTGCCCTTGTTTCTTCTGTAGTTAGAAGATAGGGCAATGCTGTCCCTAATACCACTTAGGTTTGGGAAGAAAGGGCCTGAAGCAGGAAGATGGCTCTGACGGATTCATGGAGGTCACTCGGGAAATTTCTGGAAGAGGTTAAACAAGAGAGGGAGGGAGGTCAGCACTTAAGAACAATCTATTGCTTTTGCAGAACTGGGGTTCGAGTCCCAGCATCCACAAGGTGGCTCACAGCAACCCCTTATCCCAGTTCTAGAGGATCTAGTGCCCTCTTCTGACCTCAGTGGGTACCAGACACACACACACAGTGCACAAGCAGATATGATAGCAAAATACTTATACACACAAGTAAATGATAAGTAAATCTATAAAAACCAAAACCAAAACCAAACAAACAAACAAACAAAAAACTTAAGGGAGCCCCAGTATGGCAGAGATAGAAGGAGACAAAGAGGAGGCCATGAATCAGGGACCGGCTGAGGACAATGGCTCTATCTTTTCAGCTTTGTGTCTCTTCTCTTTCCATCACTGTTCATTCAGAAGTGCACAGATTCCTGATGGTAGCTGCTGCCAGGAGACGAGCATCCCAGCAGTCCTGCATGGCAACAGTGGCTAAGGAGCTGATCTGGACTTGGACTGCTAGGAGCTGATCAGGGGACACTTTTTTTAAAAAATTTAAATTAAAAACAATCTCATTTTACATACCAATTCCAGTCCCTTCTCCCTCCTGTCCTCCCATGCCCCTCACTGATCCCCCACCCCACCCATCCCACCCCCATCCACTTCCCAGGGAGGGCGAGGCCTCCCATGGGGGATCATCAAAGTCTGTTACATCATTTGGGGCAGGGCCTAGCCCCTCCCCCCCATCTAGGCTGAGAGAGTATCCCTCCATAGTGAATGGGCTCCCAAAACCCATTCATGCACTAGGGATAAATACTGGCTCCACTGCCAGAGGCCCCATAGACTGCCCAAGCCCCCCAACTGACACCCACATTCAGGGAGCCTGGTTCGGTCCTATCCTGGTTCCCCAGCTATCAGACTGGGGTCTATGAGCTCCCACTTGCTCAGGTCAGCTGTTTCTGTGGGTTTCTCCAATGTGGTCCTGACTCACCACTCCTCCCTCTCTACAACTGGATTCCAGGAATTCGGCTCAGTGTTTAGCTGTGGGTGTCTGCTTCTGCTTCCATCAGCTACTGGATGAAGAAGGCTCTATGGTGGCATTTAAGGTAGTCATTGGGCTGGAGAGATGGCTCAGAGGTTAAGAGCACTGACTGCTCTTCCAGAGGTCCTGAGTTCAATTCCCAGCAACCACATGGTGGCTCACACCCATCCGTTATGAGATCTGGTGCCCTCTTCTGGTCTGCAGATATACATGGAAGCAGAATGTTGTATACATAATAAATTTTAAAAAATTTAAAAAAGGTAGTCATCAATCTCACTATAGGGGAAGGGCATTTAAGGTAGCCTCTCCACTGTTGCTTAGATTCTTAGTTGGGGTCATCCTTGTGGATCCCTGGACATTTCCCTAGTGCCAGATTTCTCTTTAAACCTATACTGGCTCCCTCTATTAAGGTGTCTCTTTTCTTGCTCTCCTCTATTCTTCCCCTGACTCCATCCCTCATGTTCTCCTCCTCCTCTTCACCTTCTTCCCCTTCTCTCCCCCTCCCCAATTTGTTCAGGAGATCTTGCAGGAGACATATTTTAGTTTCTCTGATAAATGTTCCAGGAGGATGTTGTGAGGGAGGGATCCTTCCTCAGGGGTCTGCCCCCCCCCAGCTTGTATTGGTATAGCTGCCTAACATCCCCATTAAGAGCTGAGAACCTAAAATCACTTAAGAGATGTATACTGAGTATACTGGGTTGGGGGTGATTTATATCTCAGCCACCACACATCTTCTCTGAAAACCATCTGAACATTCTTCCTAAGGGGCTTGAGCCCTAGAAGCACTTACCTCCTGGTCAGACAGGGGCACACGCACCCCACAGCAAGAGTGTGAAGAGATGCTCTTTACTGCCAAACACCCTGATTGATAGAAGCTGGGGGAAGGCTCCAGGAAACAGTGGTCTTGGAGGGGACCTTATGGTGGCGGTTGCCCTGTGGCTAAGGAGAGCAAGGGCAGAAAGATGCTGTCAAAAAAGACTCAGGTGAGCTGTGTCCCTGGGCTTCAGGCGAAGGGCTTCCCAGATGAACTAACTGTAGTTTCCAACTCTGGTCAGCAGAGGGCAGGCTGGCTTGTGAAATGATCCCCCACCCCCATTGCTAGCGCTTCCTTCTAGACAGATGGTCCTTTAGAACCAAGACAAGAAAAACCCAACATTGGGGGCCAGAGATGTTCCCCCAATATTTGCCACTAAGCCCCAGGTTCAGAGGGCATGCAGAAAAGAGATGGAGGGAGGGGGAGGGAGGGAGAGGTGGCTGGGTCAGTTCACAAAGGTGTTTGAAAAGAGAGACATGTTCTAAGAAGGGAACTCTCAGAGGCATTTCCTCCTAAGTGTTTGGGATACTGATTTCTTGCTGCCAAGGGGAAGGCCTTAGAGGGGCCAGAGTCATAGGAAGAGGTCAGGGTGGTGATGGAGATGGAGGAATGGCACCATGGGCTTCAAGTCATACTGTGTGACCTAGGAGAGATCCCATAACCTTGTTTGAGCTTCCATTCCCACATTTGTGAAGCAGAAGTTCACTCCATCTGCTTCAGTGGTCAAACTGGAAAGCACGTGCCTGTGACGACGATGTCAGTGAGGGGCTGCCGACAGCAAGACTGACACTCTGTTCATCTTTAAAAATAGGGGTTTAGGGGCTGGAGAGATGGCTCAGAGATTAAGAGCACTGGCTGCTCTTCCAGAGGTCCTGAGTTCAATTCCCACCTCCCACATGGCAGCTTGCTACTGTCTATAATGGGATCTGATGCCCTCTTTTGGTGTGCAGGAGTGCATGCAGACAAAGCACCCACATACATAAAATGAGCAAATAAATAAATCTCCAAAAAATTAGGGGTCGATCAAAAAGCAGGAAGACTGTAGAAAGGGGGGCAGGGAAGACAGGAGCGCTCCCTCTTCCCCTTGTCAGACATTCTAGAGAACCTGCACTCAGTTACCATCATCATCATCCTATTTCTTCAGATGAGGTAATCATCCCTAATTCCATAAGCATCTGTGGAGCCTCAGTTTCTGTTGTCCTGGGAGGGACTATTCCGGCTGCTGTCTTACTTGCTTTGGCAGGGCGTCAGAGTCACAAAACACATTTAAGGGCAGTTTTCTAATTTGACCTCTAATTTTCTAAATTGGCAGAAATAATCTCTCTCTCTCTCTCTCTCTCTCTCTCTCTCTCTCTCTCTGTGTGTGTGTGTGTGTGTGTGTGTGTGTGTGCATGTGTGTATCAATTCAGAGATAGGAAGCAAGAGGTACCAGGCTGCTGCAGTGACTGAGTGAGGGTCAACACTCCTTCCTTCCAAGCAAAGCAGCCTTGTTTATTGAATGAATGAACTGGAAAACCAGGATCCAGCACTGTCTCTCTCAGTGGGACAAGAAGACTCAGCACACTCTGACCTCAAGGCTATATAGGGTGCTTTGTGGTCTGGTTATTAAACTCGGGCCAATTATCTGCTTCTGAGGTTATTAGACATGCTAGGCCAGTGCTCTACCTCTGAGCTAAACTCTAACTCTGTTCATCCACCTTTTGAGATAATAACCATGACTTTAATTACTTAGGGTCTTCTGTGTATCAGGAGTCTGTAAAGCCATCCATACAGAATCTCACTTAATCCTCAGGGAGGCTTAAGTGACTCTCAAGGTCACACAGCTGGAGAAGGTGGATAGGCTCTGTCTCCAGGGCCCTGGAGACTTCTTGTGGGAAGAGTGAGCAGATTGTTTAGCTGTCTGCACTGACTTGATGGCTCTTCAGTGCGGCCCAGTCCTCATGCTGCAAGTCTTTGTAGAGTTGGTGAGAGAAAGGCTTGGGTGTGGAAGGGAGTTTCTATATAAGTGAAACATAAATTTCACATTCATTTATATTTTGATTATGTGTAAAAACAAATGTAATATGGCAACTCCTTTTCAGTGACTATTTCTATAGGGACCTTCTGACCTCCAGGTTGAGGATAACATAGAAATCTACAGTCTTTGAATATTCTGTAACAAGCTTGATATTTTAGAGACCTTGGAATTGCACTGTTTATTACAGTGAAAATGACAAATCACTAAAATGTCTCCAGCTAACCCCAGAGATCCCAATCCACCTGGCCTGGATGCCCTCCCAGATCAACTGGGGTGGAGGTGTTGAGCATTCAGGTGACATCTAGGAATGGGAATTGGTCCAGATGCAATCAGAGGGAGACTGGCTGTGGGATGTGGCAGGCTTGTATTCCCCACTCTGCCCAGTGGGTTCTGGATCTGTGTGTGGGTGGATGGGAACCCACACAGACATCTCTGCATCTGGTTCCTACCTGTTTCCTCCCAGAGGAAGCCTGTTCAGGGCTGAGGAGAACAGTGCTTCCTGCTCCAGCTCTCATGCTGAGGTCTGGTACAGCCACGCTTTCTCCTGGTCTTAGCTCTAACTAGATTGCCTGAGGGGAATGGGGTAGGAAAAGACTCAGGTTTGTCCTCTGTTCTGGGTGACCAATGTTCTGGACTAGCAGTTCTCAACGTGTGGGTCATTACCCCTTTGGCAAACTCTATCTCCAAAAATATTTACATTATAATTTTTTTTGTTTTTGTTTTTCGAGACAGGGTTTCTCTGTGTAGCTTTCGAGCCTATCCTGGCACTTGCTCTAGAGACCAGGCTGGCCTGAACTCACAGAGATCCTCCTGCCTCTGCCTCCCGAGTGCTGGGATTAAAGGTGTGCGCCACCAACGACTGGCCCACTTTACAATTTTTAAAAGTAGCAAAATTACAGTTATGAAGTAGGTAAAAGCAATTTTATAGTTGGGGGTCACCACAGCATGAGGAACTGTATTAAAGGCTCACAGCATGAGGAAGGTTGAGAAGCACTGCTCTAGACAGACTTGATTCCAGGTTCTTCCCGATCCCCTTTCTCCAAGGGGTGGCAGGCAAGCCTGGCTCTCCATAGCTCTCCAAACCCTTGATCTTCTCTGGAGTCACTGGGACACATGAATGTTATCTTTGGGAATCCTAATTCCATGGTAAACATGCTGACAGATATAGATAAGTGTAGAGAAAACTTGGGAGGGGGCCTTGTCTAAAATGTTCATGGTGGTCATCTCCAAATGAGGAGACCTTGGCTGAGCTTCGATTATTATTATTATTATTATTATTATTATTATTATTATTATTATTATTATTGCAGCAACTTAGCTGGGTGGTGGTGGCACATGCCTTTAATCTCAGCACTAAGCAGGCAGAGGCAGAGGCAGGTGGTTCTCTGTGAATTCAAGGCCAACCTCGCCTACAGAGTGAGTTCCAGGATGGCCACGGATACACAGAGAAGTTCTGTCTCAAAAAAACAAAACAAACAAACAAAATAACAACTTCATACTATGTCATACAGGCTAGCCTCAAACTCAGGCCCATCTGCCTTCACTACCTAAAATTCTAAATATTGGGATTCTAGGTGTATTCTGACTGGTACACCTGGCCCTATTTTTTTTCATTTTCTTTTTTTTTGGGGGGGGGCAGGGTTTCTCTGTGTAGCCCTGGCTGTGCTGAAACTAGATCTGTAGACCAGGCTGGCTCACAAAGATCCACCTGCCTCTGCCCCCCAAGTGCTGGGCCTAAATTGCTTTTTAAAGTTTGTCTGTAGCCTCATAGCTAACACCATCAAAAGAGAAAGACAAGGGAAGAAAGGAAGGGAGTGAAGTGAGAATAAAATCAAACAAAGAGAAGGTTTGGGGAAGCAGAGGACAGAGGAGCAGACAGCCAACAGAGGGGAGAATGGGGATGCACCCCAGTTCTGGATTAGGGTCTTGACATGTCCCCCAGAGTAGGGTAGCAGCTTGTATTGCAGAACTGTCTCAACAGGACCAAAGGCTAGGCATGGATTGATTTCGCAGCTACTCATGGGCTCTCTTCGGATGGTATATCGATAGTCCATGCCACTCCCCAGAGCCTTCCAGGAGATGCTGTTCAGGAGATGCTGAAGTCTCGTGGCTGTTGGGATACATGCCTTTCTGGGTCCCCAAAATCTCTATACAGTGTGTGAGCAGGGGCACTGCTGCCTTTCCCCCCAACCCCGTCTTCCTAGGATGTTTGCACGGCAGAGCTTTGGGAGTGAAGCTGTGGGCAGAGCTGGTATCATGGTCAATGTCTGAACTAGATATTCCAGGTTCTTGGAACCTTGTTCAGAGTCAGAGGGGCCCATATAAATTACAAGGCAGAGAAGGGCACCTTCAAAAGTGAAGCAAAAGTACAGAGTAGATATTCTGTCAGAGAACAGCAGGCCTGAGTAAGTTTTGCTCAAGAGTCCTGGGTTAGTGTTTGGGCCTTTCTTTTATGGGTCCAAGAGAAGAAAAGTTGGCAGCCAGGAGGTAGACTCATGTGGTTTCCTATTTTGATTGACAGGTTTGGATTATGTAAATCTTTGTTCACTATGCACTTTTTTTTTTTTTTTTTTTTGGTTTTTCGAGACAGGGTTTCTCTGTGTAGCTTTGGAGCCTATCCTGGCACTCGCTCTGGAGACCAGGCTGGCCTTGAACTCACAGAGATCTGCCTGCCTCTGCCTCCTGAGTGCTGGGATTAAAGGTGTGCGCCACCAATGCCCGGCCACTATGCACATTTTTTTTTTTTTAGATTTTATTTATTTCTTTCTTATGTATACAACATTCTGCTTCCATGTATATCTGTACACCAGAAGAGGGCACCAGATCTCATTATAGATGATTGTGAGCCACCATGTGGTTGCTGGGAATTGAACTCAGGACTTCTGGAAGAGCAGCCAGTGCTCTTAACCTCTGAGCCATCTCTCCAGCCCCACTATGTATATTTTTATTCAAAGGAATTTCATACACTGTATTTTGATAATATTTACCCCGACTTCTCTAACTCCTCTAAGATCTACCTTTCCTCCCCCTCAACTTTGTATGTGTCCGTGTGTGTGTGTGTGTGTGTGTGTGTGTGTGTGTGTGTGTGTGTGTGGCCATCCACTGAAGTGTGGTTGATATACCAGGGGCTACACCCTTAAAGAAAATTGATTCTTCTTCCCCCACAAAGCTATCAAGTGTCCACAGCTCCTCAGGGGTGGGGCCATGAAACTCTTCCCACTCCATGCTGATTGGCTTGATCTTGTGCAGGCCTTGTGCAAGCACCACAGCTGTGAGCTAACCAGCACAAAGCTCCTGGCACCTCCAGAAGACACTGCATGCTCTGGTCTTCCTCAACCTCTGACTCTTCCAGTCTTTCTGCTTCCCCTGTGGAGGGATTCCTCCACTTTGGAGGGAGATACAAATGTTCCCATTTGTGGCTGAGCCCTGCACTGACATTTATTCTCTATGTTGTGAGTTTTTGCATTAACCACCATTGATTGCACAAAGAAACTTTAAATGCTTATTTTATTAAAGTGTGTGTGTGTGTGTGTGTGTGTGTGTGTGTGTGTGTGTGTGTGTGTGTGTGTTGTATAGGGAGTATGTGCATTTGAATTCAGTGCCCCCAGAAGACAGAGGTGATGGATCCCCACAAGCTGGAGTTATAGGCAGTTGTAAGCCACCTGATGTGGGTCCTGTGCAAGAGTCGTACATGCTCTTAGCCACCAAGCTATCTCTCCAATCCTTCCATGAGAGTTATCTGAGGAAACAATTTGCTTTCCTGCACATGCTCCCCAAACTAGTCCAGGGTGATCGGCTCTCTGCCTCCGGTGCTAGGATATGTTCCAGATGTGTCTGAGCACAAAGGGGTGTAGATTAATAAAAATATGGGTTAACTTAGGTTATAAGAGCTAGTTAGGAACACGCCTAAGCCATAGGCCGAGCTTTCATAATAATAAGTCTCCATGTCATTACTGGGGGGCTGAGGGTCCTGACAAAAAAGTCCAACTAAAAGGTTAAGCAGCACAATTCCTGTTTCTTGTGTCCCCAGGCTGCCCTGGCTTCTGCCCTACTAGGGACTTTCTCAGCCTGGCACTAAGTGAAAGGTTCAGGCTTTAATGCTGTTTGGCTCTACCTCTTTAAGAGACAGACCCTGCCCCCAACAACAGTCAGGGCACGCACAGGAAAATGTGCTACGCCATCACCACGTCACCCGCCATGCATTACGGCCTGCGTGAGGACTGGGCATGCATGGAACCTCAGTGCGCATGCACAGTCTTCCCTTTAAAAGTTGCAACTTTCCTGTCGCTCGCTCTCTCTGCTTCTGCTCTTCTCTTCTTTCTGTCTCTTCTTTCTGCTTCTCCATGGTGACTGGCCATGGTGGTCAGCCATTACCCCTGTTCCTCTTGTCTCTTAGTCTCCCTACTCTGCCGGGCTAATAATAAACAGGTTAATTCAGACCAGTAAGCTGGGATTTATGCATTTTTTTTTAATGATAAGCAGGTTAATATGTCTCATCTTGCACCAGCCTTCCTCTTTTTCTTTATATCTAATTTAAGCAAAAACATAACACTAAGTACTCCACTTAAGTGGTATGTGAATGAGGCATGCATTGTGTCCAGCCCTGGTCCCTCTGCTGGAGGAGTTCAGAGTCCAGAGGGGATGGTGGGCCCTTGGAAGGAAGCCAGGAAAGCATGGGGAGAGATCAAGGGGCACCCAGGCTGTTCAGAACTCAAAGTGCATATTGAGCTTCCCCATCCTTAAAACAAGCAGATGAGGGAGTGGTCCCAATCTATGAATAGGCACCAGTAATAGAGGGAGGAGAGTGAGCAGGAAAGAGAGAAGTTATTTGCAGGCTTTTGTTTGATCCAATCGTGGTCTCTCCTTCCACGATTTGAGATAAGAGATTTGGTTCTGTTCAGACTGAGAAAACAAAAACAAAGAACTAAAAAACTTACCTTGAATACTAAACACTCTTTCTGTCATCTTGATAACATCAGAGCTGGCAATTCATATCTTAGGTGGCCCATGTCTAAGGTGTTTGGGTGGGGTGTATAGTGTTTGGGCAGTGTGTCTATGTCCTGGGTGTGGAAGAGGGCAAACAGATGCTCAGGTTCCCCCCCCCCCATTTCTTTCCAAAAAAGGAACCGGCAAAACTAATCAACACCAACAACCAGAGTGGGAGAAATTCATTAACAGATCTAGTTTTGCATAATTTAGTCACTGGCATTGGCAAATCAAGCTTGCATGCATCCTTCATTGTAATGGCCTTGGAGAAGCATAAGGAATTGGATTAATCCCGCAGTGGTGAGATACTGTTTACACCAGCAGACATAAACTGCCAAACTGCTGCCCCGACTGGGGTCTACTTCCACTCGGGAGCTCTTGTTTGCTCCTTATAGCTCTAGAGGAGGAAGATGGCAGGGATTATTTTTCTAGTGAGTGACAGGTGTTGGACTAATGGAGATCAGTGTCACATGACCAGTGCTTCCCTACCAACTGGCCACTGCAGTGGCAGGCCTGCTTCCAAAAGGGGTTGTACTGGACACGCATAACAAAGCATCAGCTAACAATGCCCGTGGTGTGTACAGTGGTTTGGGAACTCTGTGGCAGTGCCCTTATCTCAGGTGTGGTGACCCCAAACCATACAATTATTTTGTTGCTACATCATTACTGTAATTTTGTTACTGTTATGAATCACAATGTAAATATTTGATATACAGGATATATCATAGGAAACCCCAATGGGGCCATGAGCCACAGGTTGAGAACCCCTGTCCTAAGTCAATCATTTCCCTTTTTTGTTGTTGTTTGGTTTTTAACTGAAATAGGTCCACCATTCCTTTGGCTCCTCTGATGGGCATGGTATATTTCTCTGTCAGCTGGCCCCTTCCTGAAGCTTTCACAGCTGGCCAGCCCTCCTGAGACCACCCTTCCTCATCTGTGTCCACTGTGCTTGCAATTGGCGGGGCTTGCTGATGATGGCACGGCTGCCCCTGCAGGTGACTCTGCTTTGCCCTGTGGTGATCGCATAGTTCAGCTTTCAGAAGGAAACCTTCCACCTTGTTCTGGAGTTGAGAAGCTTGTTTCCTCGCAGCAGTCCCTCCCTACCTGTACAGAGAACACAGAGAAAATAGTCCCTGGGCTCTGCCTTCTTCACAGCTGGATGGGACATGCCTTTGGATAGTGGACTGCATTTCTTTGGTCTCCTTCTGGCTCCTCTTTGCCCTGAAGACTATTCAGTTCCAGGGTGCTGATTCACTAAGGAAGCAAACTGGACCAGGAAGACTCCTGCAAACACTGTGACATCCTGGTGTGCAGGGATCTTTGTGCTTCCGGGGCTCCAACAACCTTGTCTGGCATCTCTCATTCTCAATGTCCTTGCTGAGTATTGTGAGGTCCAGGATTTTGTGACTTATCCAGACGGCATGGATCCCACTTTCAGCCTGTGCCCAGTGCGGAGGTCTAAAGCCTGAGAAGGGCTCTGCTGAGTTAATGAAGGCGTGGGTTCTAACGGCACAAGTTCTCCAGAAGTCAGTGTCTAGGTCCTTGTTAGAGATCCGGGAATCTTAGCAAGAATCTTTCTCTCCCTGGGTTGGCACCCTGTCTGATCCTGGCATCTCTGCCTCTGTCTGTAAAACGGCAAACACCAAAACCTATTCTGTAGTTATGGCATAGATCTTAGAACCAGGCCTAGTGCTCAAGAAACAATGTGGGCTTTTGGAGGCGGAACCTAGACCTTGTGAATGCAAGCACACATCCTCCCCCTGAGCCCCAGCCCCAGAGTCACTAGCTCTTCTTATTCTGCTTGGTTGCTGTGAGCTGACTGTTTAAGGGACATTACCTTTATTTTTCTTACTTCCGCCCCTACCACTCTCCTTGGAGACACACTATTGCTTCCTTACAGAAAGAAAGTGTACACAGAGGGCTTTGGGCACTTCTCCTTGAGGTTCTGTGGTTGGCTTGAGTGGAGTGCTCTGGCCCACTCCCCTTTTCTCGGCTGGTCATCTGAAATCTTTGCCTCTTAAGTTCTGTTCAAGAAAATTGCAGGTTCCTTGCTAAACATAGAACTCACTGATTTGACCAGCCTGGCTAAATGGCACTCATCTCCCTGAGTGCTGAGAAGACAGTCTGGCATAGGATTTCTGTGGATGCTGGAGATCCAGACTTAGTCATGCTGGCATGTCAGGTGCTTTATCCACCGAGCCCTTCCCTGCTCCCCACTTTAGGTCACAGTTACAAGTCACAGTCCACGACTCCTCACAGTTCGTTACTCACTAGAATGGCTACAGAGCATAGGGCATATATACTGGTTTACTGTAAAGAAATTGTAGTGGAGCCAGGTATGGTGGTGCACTTGAGGCAGAGGCAGGAGGAACTCTGTGAGTTCAAGGCCAGCCTGTGCTGCATAGTGAGTTCCGGATGAGCCAGGTCTACATGGGAGCACCCTGTTAAAAATATTACAGTTGATAGTTGATCAAGAAGATGAGGAGGTGAGGCCTGGAAGGATCTTGACTGTAGGAGCTTCTGATTGCATGGAGCGGTGTCAGCCACTCTGGAAACTCTCCACACTCAGCAGGGATCTGGAGGAAATGTCTTTGTGTGGGCACAACCCTTCATTCTTTTTCCTCCCGTGGGATGCCCCAAGCTTTCTCACGACTTGGCCTTTCTGCTCACCTGCCCTGTCCAAGAGCCACCAAAGGGCACCTTGTTATAACTAAAGATGCTTCTGTCACCCAGGAAATTCCAAGAGATCAGGAGTTGTATCAGGAATTGGGGACAAAAACTAAAACATGTGTCTCTCACTACATCAAATTATCATAACCCGTGAGCCCCTGTGAATAGCTGATGAACTAGCTATGTTTTAATGATGATCATGCAACAACTGGTACAAATTAATTCATGTTGCATTTTACCCCAAATCTTCCCATATCTTACTAGTAGCTGCCACTGTTTGGCACAGTCCTTAGTCTGAGTTCCAGAAGAGGAAGGAGAGAGTGTGCACACATACATACCATCTCCCAGTGCTGGTGGAAACTGGTCCTGTGTTGGGTGCATGAACTGTGCTCTGGAGGACACAAAGTGGACAAAGAGCATGGCCTTTTATTCAAATATGGACTCAAAAACCCTATGTGTTTTCCTGTCTGTGCAACTCAAGGCAGTTGATCTGCTTTCCAGTTTGCACAATGGGAACACCATTTATCCCACAATGGTGCTAGGAACTCACTAGGGTGGGATGGCCAAAACTGATGGGGGATGTCCTTCTGTATATATGTTTCTCTTATTGGTTGATGAATAAAATACTGATTGGTCAGTAGAGACAGGAAGATAGGTGGGACTAGGAGACGAGGAGAAATTTGGGGAGAGGAGGAGAGAGAGGTGGCCAGAAAGAGATGCCATGTAGAGACCGGGAAGATAGGACCTACCAGGCATTTTTTGGTAAGATAAGGCCACATAGAAATACATAGTATTATTAGATTACATAGAAACACATAGATTAGTAGCTATGGGTTAATATTAATTAAGACAGAGGTAGCCAATAAGAAGCTCTTGCCATCGGCCAATGGTTTTATAATTGATATAGAATCCGTGCATTTATTTGGGGCGAATCAGCTGTAGGAGAGGTGGTATAAAAACCTCCATCTTCCCAAAACAGCACATGGAAAAAGTCTTAATAGGAGGGAGTTTCCTACATTTCTCTCCTAATACTTGAGTAACCAGCATGTACTCAGTTCTCATGGAGGTGATCTGCTTCTTCCTTGTATAGACATGTGGCACTTAGGGGAGATGTGAACAAATGTCTACCCACCTGAGATAGGGAGCTGATGACACACTAAGTACGGACACTGCCCAAGTCCAACTTGCTGAGCCAATGAGTGCTACTGTGGCTGCCTACCAGAGCAGAAACAATCAAGAGACAGTCCGCCCCAGCACGGCTGACAGTAGGCACAGGGACAGGTTGGAGACTTTCTTTTCTAGGTAGCTCTGTTGATCTGAGCCTCTTTCAGGCGTCTTGGCTGGCCTGAGAGTGTTCCCCAGCAGTACTTACCCCTTACATATGCTTGGGTAGGGAGAAACAGTGAATGAATATGGTCAGTTTCAGCCCTGGCTGAGGTGGGATGAATTCAAGGCCTGCCAAAGCTACAAAGTGAGTTCAAGGACAATCTCGGCAATTTATTGAGACTCATCTCAAAAAATTATAGGCTGGAGAGATAGCTCAGCAGTTAAGAGCACTGGCTGCTCTTTCAGAGGACCTGGGTTCAATTCCCAGCAACCACTTGGTGGCTCACAGTTATTCTTCTGACTTCCAAGGATACCAGGCATGATCGTGGTGCAGAGACAAAATACCTACACATTCAAAAAAAAACAATTAATTAAAAAGGTAAAAGACGTTTTAGGATGCAGCTCAGTGGTGGAAGCTCACAAGGTCCTTCATTCAACCCCAGTGCCACAAAACAAAACAAACCCTGACTATTTGTGGAATGAATGGCAGAATGAACATTCAGGTCACAAGTGGGGTCTGAATCAATTCACAAGAACAGCAACTTAAAGACGAGTCTGAGGGCATAAGCCAGAGAATGGATAAGGGACATCGAGGCGTCAGACAGCTGCAGTTAGATCACCCTAGACAAATGCTGAATTCTGGGGCCTGGGCTGGCTCCTAAGACTCCTTCCTTCCAGCCCTAGCCTCCCTATTGTCAGTTAGCCAGGCACTCAGCAGTTACCAGGAAGGTCTGACGTGAGAAGAACCATGGGCACTGCACCTGGATTTTTTCTCAATGTGTGGAAGTGCTCTGCATGGATAATGGGACTCAGCAGGACTCCACAAATGACCATTGAGATTAAAATCTAAAGAACAAAGTGATGTTATTCAGCCAGAGAAAGAGCATGGTAGTTATTAGTGTCCTCTGGTTGCAGAGAACCCCAGGTTGGCTGATGAGTGCTTAACTAGATACACAAGGGAAGCAGCAGTTCCCAGAATTCAGACACCTGAAAGAGCCAGGGTTTGCTGAGGACCCTGGGGAAGAATCTGTCACCTGCCCTCTGGCCCCTTTCCCAGGAGGGAGAGGCCTTTTGACTGCCAGCCCCACCGTGAATGCACGTCAAGGGCAAGGTGGAATTGTTTAAAGGAGGTATGCAGACATTCAGAGGGTGAAATCCAGATGCCAATGGCTGTCGGGGTCTATGCTGACAGCATGGGAATCTCCTGGAAGACCATCCCTGCAGGGTTGCTGTCCTTTCTTGTAGGGGCAAGATGCTGGGAACTTTCTGGCTTCCTGGGCCACTGCGATCTGATTCTCTGGCTTGGCCTTTCCACTCTAGCTCATGAAACTGGTCCCTGTGTTTGCCTGGGCTGGAAGGTCAGACAAGGAGCCCAGGAATCAGCTGTCAGCATCATGTCAGGGACCTAAAGGGAAACTAAAGACAGACAAAACTTGTTCAGGGTCAGTGAGAAAGACAAGGGTAGATTAAGGGCCATATATAAAGAAATTATATTTGTCAATGAAATAATTAAGCATATTCAAACACATTTGTCTTTAAATTTTTCTCACAAGCGGGATTCTAAAACACATGTGAAAGTAAAAACTAGGAAGTCCCCACCCAAGTAAACAAACCATTTACAGTTTAAAGCCAAGTTTTTGGTGAGGGGTTCAGTGGGCAAGTGACTTGGTGTCCTCTGCAAAGAATGGGCTCTGGAGCCCTGTGCCAGTTAGGAGGTAGGTGAGCCCTCTCCTAAGCAACTTGTCATATGTAAAGAGGTATTGTATAGCAAGCTGTGACCTGGTGTTGAGAAATGCCGTGTCTCATTCATCCTCTCCCATCTCCTGTGAGGCCTGCTGTCAGTTCGCTGTCAGTCCCAATCCATTCTCTGAATTCTTTAGGCAGATCCATAGGATTGAATTTCTGGAGTATTATCTGTTATTTTCAGGGGTAACTTTTCTTTCTTTCTTCTTCTTCTTTTTAAAGAATTTCTTTTCTTTTCTTTTTTCAATGAAATCCTGAAATTCGCAGGCAAATGGACGGAGCTAGAATAAACTATCCTAAATGAGGTAACCCAGACACAGAAAGAAAAATATGGTATGTACTCTCTCATAAGTGAATATTAGACATACAGCAAAGGATAACCAGCTTACAATCCACAATCCCAGAAAAGCTAGGAAACAAGGAGGAGCCTAAGAGAGACATACATGGTCCCCCAGTGAAGCAGAAAGGGACAAGACCCCTGAACAAATTGGGAGCAGGGGGGAGAACAGGGAGGGAGGCAGGAGAAAGAGAAGGGGAGAACAACATGAGGGATCAGGAAGGTTGAGTTGGGGGAAGAACAGAGAAGGACAGCAAGGAAAGAGATACCTTAATAGAGGGAGCCATTATGGGCTTAAAGAGAAATCTAGCATTAGGGAAATGTCTAGGGATCCACAAGGATGACCCCAACTAAGAATCTAAGCAATAGTGGAGAGGCTTCCTTAAATGCCCTTCCCTTATAATGAGATTGATGACTACCTTAAATGCCATCATAGAGCCTTCTTCATCTAGTAGCTGATGGAAGCTGAAGCAGACACCCACAGATAAGCACCGAGCCGAACTCCTGGAATCCAGATGTAGAGAGGGAGGAGTGATGAGCAGACCATGCTGGGGAAAACCACAGAAACAGATGACCCGAGCAAGTGGGAGCTCATGGACCTCAGTGTGACAGCTGGGGAATCAGCATAAGACCAAACCAGGCCCCCTGAATGTTGGGGGGTTTGGGCAGTCTATGGGGCCTCTGGAAGTGCAAACAGTATTTATACCTAGTGCCTCAATGGATTTTGGGAGCTCATTCCCTATGAAGGGATACTCTCTCAGCCTGGATACATGGGGGAGGGCCTAGGTCCTGCCCCAAATGATGTGACAGACTTTGATGACACCCATAGGAAGTTTCATCCTCCCTGAGGAGTGGATGGGGTGGCATGGAGAGGTTGGTGGGGGGCATGGGAGGATGGGAGGGAGAGGGAATTGGAAGTGGTATATAAAGTAAGATTGTTTTTAATTTAAATAAAAATTAATAAAAAGGAATTTATTTTTTAATGATTTATTTTTATTTCATGTGTATTAGTGCTTTTTCTGTATGTATATCTGTGTAACAGTGTTGGATCCCCTGGAACTGGAATTACAGACAGTTGAGCTGCTATGTGAGTTCTGGGGACTGAACTCAGGTCCTCTGGAAGAGCAGCCAGTGCTCTTAACCACTGAGCCATCTCTCCAGCCCCAGGGGTAACTTTTATTCAGTCCATTCTCTAAAAGCAGAGCTTGCACCTAGGAGATTGTACTGAACAAGGTGGGTAGAAGTATGGGAAGGGTAAGAGGCTATCAACACAATTGAGGGCCAGCAAGATGGCTTAGTGGGCGAAGGCAGTGGTCACCAAGACCGACGGTCTGAGTTTGGCCCCCACAAGTGTTCTCTGACCTACACAGGTCACATGGGCATACATACATGCAAATAAGAAAATACAAGAGAAATTGACAGTCAAATAAGAGGCATTTAGGGCCAAATAAATGTGGCCAGAGAAGAAACTCACCACAAAACAACACTAAATACTGTAAGAGGAAATTGTCAACTCACATACAAAGTTAGGAGCATCAAAACAACTTTAGGCCTCTCACTGACAGGCCTAAAAGCATGGGAAAATGCATTCCACACTCTGCTGACCAACAGTTCTATACCCAGCAACACTATCTTTCTAAAATGTCATTTCTAAACTGTCCTGGAACTTGCTATGTAGACCAGGGCTGGGATTAAAGGCATTCGCTACCATACCCTGTTGAAATCAAACAAATTTTAATTCCTTTCAGGAGGCACCAGAGGCATCAAGAGACAATCTACCTGCATGGTCACCTGAGCTGGTCTCATTTGCAGGGTTCAAGTTTTTGGTATGTCCAGACCTGGGCAGGCATGTGGTACATCCACCACCGGGAGTCATGAGTGAAGGGAGAGGCCCTTAGGCCAAGGTGCTCACTAGGTTCATTCTGTCCAGAGAGTCTGTTGTCTGCTGCTAAGTCAGCAACAATAGCGTCAGGAGACCACACTGTGGAGAGGTAGCTGCTTGATGTTCCCAGGAAAATGTGTGAATGCCATGAAAAGGGAGTAGCAGGAAAGAGCCTGGTCAGTCAGTCAGGACAAAGTCTCCAGGTCTCTGTCTCTGGTCACCAGCTGTCAGGGTGAGGTACAGACAATACTGGAAATGTGTCCAGGGCGACAGCTTCCAGTATAAAAAATAATGGATGCTGAGGCTGCATAAAATTATAAACACTGTACATGGTGACTGCAGCTAACACCATATCATATGCTTGAAAATTCCTGAGTAGATTTCAAGTATGTGCTAGATGAAGGGCAAATGGCTCTTCTCTGAACTACTGTTTCTGAGTCTATAAATTATTCAAAACAAAGTTTATAAAATTACGATAGGTAAAAATGGCTGAGTGTGGCGGCACATACCTACAGTTCTATCTATGAAAGAGGGTGAAATGACAGGTAATTTGAGCTCAAGGTTAGGTTTAGTTACATTAAATAACACACACACACACACACACACACACACACACACACTACGCAAACAACAACAACAACAAAATGACTGAAAATTTCTTCAAATATGAAAAAATAAACATTCTACAATGGAAGATTAAAAGTATAAAGATGAAAATTTATACCATAAACAATAATTTCGCAAAGCTGGACTAAACACATTGATTAGAAAAAAATCAAATCTGACAGCTTTCAATACTAATTAAAAAAGCAATTGGCAAACTAGGGTTGAGGGTAGACAGGGCTAAAGATGTCCACATGATCTGATGTCCTCATCAGGGCAGATCTTCTTGGCCTCTGTCACTAAAAGAAGAATTTCTTAAGTTCTTTTAAATTATGTGTGACTGCAAGCTGTCCACGAGCTCACAAGGACCTCATCTCATGTGGGGCTGCAGCCACCTGATATGGGTCCTAGGAGCTGAACTGGGGTCCTCTGTAATGTTCTTAACCACTGAGCCATATTTCCAGTTCCCTAAATAGAAATTCTAAAAATAAGCAATATTATCATCCAAATTACATAATAATTGTACAGTTGAACACAAGCTGAGCAGTGGCCAAGGGACTGTGTATCACAGCTGAAATAAGAACAGATGGACATGCTGGAAGACTGAGACATGAAGGAATTTTTCCAAGCTGATAAAGAATGTTATAAGAATCATGAAGTCACCAGGATAACACATGTTAGATTTGGTCACCTTGCTAAACAGAATATTATAAATCAATAAGAACGGAGAAGCAGGTCACGGCTCCTGGATTCAGATTTACAAAAGCAGCCAGATGATTCTGAAGAGAGTCCAGAGAGAGCAGAGTTATGGGCGGAGGCATTCACAAGCAGGGGGCACTACCAATGATTGTGAGGAGATTCTCAGAAAAAACAGATCACCAGAGTCCATGAATGATTCTAAAAGACACAGGGCAGTGCTCCAGGATAGGGTGAGATGCAAGCAGGAAAAAGAGAATGAACTGATAAGCAAAGGAAGCTTGGAATAGTTACCATACAAATGAAACAATCATCACTCCAAGAGCCAAATATGATAGAAGAATTAAGACTCTGAAAAAATATACAAGATGGGGAGACTGTAAGGATTCAGGCATTTTACTGGCCTGCCCCTGTCACCTGGCAGAATGCATTCAGGCAGTACCCTGGTCAGCCCAGGGTTCCAAGACTAACAGTCTGCACGCAGGTGCAAAGGACCCCTTTAAAAGGAAGACCCTATGCTCTCTCTTTCCTGCTGTTCCTCTGGGGCAGACAAGACTTTTCTTGTCTCTCTCTTCTCTTCTGTCCTCTTTCTGTCTCTCTGTCTCTTTACCTCTTTTCTCTTTCTTTCCCCCACCTTCCCTTTCTAATAAAACTTCTCACTTAAGCTCCGTCTGACAGGCATGTTTGTAACCCCCCTCAGATCCCCTCGACTGCCATGGAATCCGCCAAGGTTCCCTACACGCTTTATCATAACAGAGACTGCTGAAGGTAAGACTTTCTATAATTCTTTATCAGAAAGAGGGTAGAAATATTAATTTAGGTTTGTTTAATTATGCATGAGAAAAATCTGAAAATAATAAGGTTGCTTATTAAGAAAATAAGTAAAATATTTATGACTTCTAAGCAATACAATCATGGCAATTACAAATGCCAGGATTGGGTCCTTTGGAAAATGGAGTAGGAAGAGGGAAATGAAACAGAAATCATATTTGAGGACATACCCCCACCTTTAAGACAGTGTCTTACTATGAAGTTGAGAGAGAGAGGAGAGAGAATATATCTTTTAGAAACACTTGCATGCATGTGGGGGTCAGTAGGCAACTTTTGGGAGTTGGAGTCCAATGTTTTGGTTTTGGGCATCAAACTCAGGTCAGCCAGCAAGTTCCCAAACCTGCTGAGCCATCTCACAAGTCCAGTACTATGTTTTAAAGCAGGGGTCTGGTATGGGGTGCTCACTGCTCTTTGTATTTAACCAGGTCCAAACTAATTAAAAATAAAAAAGAATGCAGCATCATTGGTGTTTTCATTGTTTTAAATCCCCAGCCTTCCTGTAGCAGTAGTGTTTCTCAGCTAGGTTCTGTTTTTATCTGCCACCCTTCAGCAGGAGACATTGTCTACTTTCAGTGGTTACCACTGGGGTGGGTTGGGGGAAGCAGGTGCTGCTGGCATCTACTCGGGGAGGCTGCCCAGTCTTGCTGACAATGCACACAGTGGTCTCTTTACTGCCAAAGATCACTGGGCCAGCATCAGGCATAGCGATGAGCTTGAGAAACTGTTCTTTAGTACAAGAAAGTAAGCTTTTTGAAAATTAGATTTTCTTCTTTCCTTATTTTAAAAGATATGGAACAGAACTATTACCACTTGGCAGCCTGTTCACAATGTTTCTTGTGTGCATAGCTTCTTCAGAAAGTAAAAATGCTTGGTCAAAGCCACCAAGAAAACCCTGAAGTACACAGGAAGCACGCTTGACCACATCAGAAATTCACCTCTGCATCAGCACCGAAGATGTCAGCACCTCGGTGCACACCTGTAAGCTCAGCTCGGTGCTGACCACTTGCCTGGCATGTGTGCGGACCCTCACCTGACTCTTGGCACCACCACAACAACAAAATTCTTGGTGTTTGGATAAGTGGCATACACACAGCCCAAATTGCCGAGTTGCTTCTGGTTCGAATCTCTTGTGGGGTGAAGCCCCGCAGACAGCCAGCAGCTTCCAGTCTCCCTCTCTTCAGGCAAAGGATAAAAGGGCAAGGGAGAGAAACAGTTTGTGCTTTCTGGCTGCAGCACATTGGTGTTCCACAGTGGAATGAATTCTGCAGCTGTTACTTTGATGTCTGATTAAATTCCCACCTTCCATACTTGAAATGTCAGTTACAGTCCAGTAAGCCAGTGCTCTCAAATTTTAGTTTATGTAAACCTTCAATGAAAACATCTCATCAGGAAGCAAAGAGCAGTAAGCTGTTTCTTTTCTAGGGACGGAGAGGTGAGGATGGAGCTTAAAATAGAATCATTCTTTGGCATGCACTATCTTTAAGATGTGGTTTGGTAAAGCAAATTTCTCTAAATGGCCTCAGTCTACTGCTGACAGGCCCAATTTGTTAGTTCCTTCCTTTTCACCATGGGCCTGTTCTTCAGAGAACCTGGTTTGTGTGGTTTCTGAGCAGAGAAAAGCAAAGAAACCAAAGCAGATTTTTCAGACAGGAAATGCTAAGAGCAGGACAGGAAGGATCTAACTGAGGTGCTTTCTTATGTAAGCTACAGGGCACTCAGAAAGGCGTTCTCCCAGCTCTGTGTAGGACAAACTGGAGTACTTCAGGGACACAGCCACTATGGGAGGAGGTTCAGGGAGTATTGCTGCAAGTCTGAGGCCAGGTCCCTAAAAATCACCAGCAAAGCCACAAAAAACAACCACTGTGTGCTGGCTTTAGGTCAACTTGACACAAGCTAGAGTCATCTGAAAAGAAGGGAACCTTAATTGAGAAAATGCTTCTATAAGATCCAGGCTGTAGGGCATTTCCTGAACTGGTGGTTAATGGCTGAACACCCAGGCCACTGTGGGTGGCACCATGCCTGGGCTGGTGATCCTGGGTTCTTTAAGAAAACTGGCTGTGGTTGTTTGAATAGGAATGGGTCCCGCAGACTCATGAGTTTTAATGTTTGGTTCATAGGGAGTGGCACTATTAGGAGGTGTGGCCTTGTTGGAATAGGTGTAGCCTTGTTGGGGTGAGTGTGTCAATGTAGGGGCAGGCTTTGAAGTCTTCTACATGCTCAAGCTACACCCAGTGTGGGACAGTTCACTTCCTGTTGCCTACAGCTCATGGTGCTTCATCACTGCAATAGAAACCATTACCAGGACACATGGCTATTGACTGCCATCTAGAAATTGAAAACGTCACGATGGGCACTGAGGGTATAGATCAGTGGTGGAGTTCATGGTTCCACCCTGGGGCCCACTTCCAGCACATCAAAGGAGTGGGGTGAAGCTAAATGGGGCCAGGAGTTACAGATGGTTGTGAACCATTTGTGTGTAGCCATCTCTCCTGCATCCCCCCTTTAAGGATTTCTATTTTATGTGCTTGTGTGTGTGGTGTGTGTGTGTGGTGTGTGTGTGTGTGTGTGTGTGTGTGTGTGTGTGTGAGTGCCAGGATAGGCTCCAAAGCTACACAGAGAGACCCTGTCTCGAAAAACCAAAAAAAAAAAATTCATTTCCAAATCTAGTAGCTGTTTTAAACTACAAACACCTTTGTTTTTTGAGTTAGTGACCTGGGTGACTCTCACAAATCTGCAAGTAAGGTATGGACTTCAGTCACTCCATGGTTCTAGGTGTTGCTACTTTGGCTCCTCTTCTCCCCTCCACCCTCCTTCTCTTCCTGAAACAGGGTCTCACTATGTAACCTTGGCTGGCCTGGAACTTGATATACAGACCAGGCTGGCCTAGAACTCATAGAGATACGCCTGCCTCTCTGCCTCCAAGTGCTGGGACTAAAGGTGTACATCACCAAGCCAGGACACAGATTCCATTCTTCACAGGGTGTGGCATTCTTTATAGGCAGTAGCTTCTGGACAGAAATCTCCTTTTACCATACAGGCCTCCCTTAAAACATTGCAATTGGTTTCCTTGAGCAGGAAGCCCAATGGTAAGACTGCACAAGGCAGCACTAGGTTGGTCTGTTACCTTTTCTCTGAAAGGATACCTGTGGATAGGTCCTACTGAAGGGGAGAAGAGCTGATTACCAGCAGGCAGGTCACTGCCATCATAGAAGATTGTCTCATCTTAGAAGTTTCCCACTGTAAGTGCTTCTGTACATTAAAAGCTAATGACTAAGAAATTTCTTAACTGAATTTAAAAGGCTTTGGTTTTAGAGCTGAGCCAGTTGACTATCTTGTGTTCAAAGCTAATTATCTTGTGAGGTGTGCACATAACAGTGTGTCAACTCCAGGGCCTAAGAAAAACTCCCCTCCTCTTCTTTTTTCCAAAATTTAATAATAGTTCTCTGAAATACCACTTAACACAACAACACATTGATACTAGTGAAAAATAGAAGATTTGAAAAGAAAGCATGGCTCAATACCTAGATTTCTGATGAAAATTCCTTCCAGCCATCAGCATCCAGTCTCAAAAATGCAAAAAGAAATGTTTCAGTGATATACTTGCAGGCTGAGAAGACCCATAGCATCAAATGCTGTAGACAGAGGATGACAAAGATTGGAAGATGAGAGCACTTCCAAGTGAAAATTGATTCTTGACCCCAATAATGCAGGAAGTACACCTGCTCTGTAACCACTTGTGGAAAATGTCTTAACTCCCTCTGTTCCTTCTTTCCTTGTTCCTGGATGTGTCTGATGACTGTAACAGTTGGAAGAAGGGTGTTGCTTCTCTTGGCCCTCCCCTCAGTGTATATACCTTCTAGAGATCTATCCATTCATCCTAAGTGATGGTGTGACAGACACATTCGGCATCTGAAAGGAAGTGTGGGATGGGATACACTTCAGTTGGTAGAGCATAAAGCCCTGGGTTCTATCGCTAGCAAGTCATAAACTGGATTTGGTGGCAAATACATATAATCCTGAAGGGACCAGCTCCCCTTTGGGCAGCCATAACAGCTGAACATGAGCTTGCCATAAACTTGCCTTGGTCACTTAGAGGTCAGATGCCTGCCTTGTGACAAGGAACCCATCAGAAGTTAGTCAGTCACTAGAAAGTCAGATGCCTGCCTTCTTAGGGGCTGGCTACAGGGGTACCTGAGCAGGCTTGTGAGGGCGTGGTCAGAGTGAGTAGGGGGACTGAGTTTTCGGTTTCGGTTTCTCTTTGCTTCTTGCTGTACAGACTACCACCGGCTGGCTGGTTCACTCTGTAAGTAAGGCTTTTCCCTATTAAATACCCTTATATTTCTACCTGACTCCGTATTGGTAATTTCCTACTATACCTGCCTCGTGACAAGGAACCAATTAGAAGTCAGCTGGTGGCGCTATGCTTTACGACCCTGGGTGTGCTTTACAGACAAGCGCACAGCAATGACGCACAAAGCATAGCAACCACCCTGGGAGGGCCTATGGGCCATAACAACCAGTTGACCAATCAACACAGGGCAAGCCCTCCAAGCCTGGAGGCACACCAATCGTGAGCCTGTGGGTACCCCTAGACACTCCCCTTACGCTGTCCTATAAGGTCTCTTGGGAGGCCGTAGGAGCTGTCTTTTGAGAGCCATCTGCCATGGAGGGTGGGTGAAAGACCCGAGCTAACATGGGGTTAGCTCGTTAAATTACAATAAAGCCTCGTGCAGTTTGCATCAAGCTCTCGAATCCGCCTGGTGATTGGGGTGACCGAGAATGTGGCCTGGGACCCCGGATACCTGAGTTTTCCGGGGGTCTAACAATCCTAGTACTCAGAAGCTTACTAGCAAGAGTTCAGCAGTTAAGAGAGTTTGGAAACTCCAGCTAGGAGCCCCATTCCAGAAAGCCCACCACTGGTGGCTCCTCCCCCGGAAATGCCCAGAACAACACTCACTGGCTATTTAAGACCCGATAAATCTCGAACGTGTGCCCTCATGTTCTCATTTGCTGCCTGAGAGTCATCCAGGGGGTGCTCTGCATTGCATTGCCCTGTTTATTAAATCCGAATTTATTAATTGGGTTTGAATTGGCTTATTGCATCAGCGTTGGAGGAACCCAGGAACCGGGGACCTAATACCTAACAAAGAGCCCTAGCTATTCCTCCAAAGGAAGTTATTCCCAGCCCTCACTTGGAGGCTCACAATTGTCTGACTCCAGTCCTAGGGGATTCAATGCTCTTTTCTGGCCTCCACAGCACTGCACATATGTGGTGTATAGACAGAACACCAATACATACAAAAATAAAGGACATTAAAAAAGATTCATTTTTATTTTTATTTATGTCTATCCATGAAGGTATACCGTATGTGTGGGTGCCCTCAGAAGCCAGAAGAAGGCATCAGATCTCCAGACGCTAGTGTTACAGGTGGCTGGGACTCCATCTTAAGTCCTTTAGAAGAGCAGCAAGGGTTCCGACACTGCTGAGCCATCGCTCCAGTATACAACTTAAAAAAAAAATGATTCAGAGAATCTTTAAAATTTTTTTATTTTTATTTTAAGTATTTTTAATTTTTTGAGATTTTAATTATATCCATACTCCTTTCCTTTCCTCCCTCCAACCCTTTCCATGTACCCCCTCTTGCTCTCATTCAAATTCATGGCCCCCTTTTCTTTAATAGTTGTTATTGTATGTGTTGTCTATCTCCCTAAATTTCTCTCTCTCCCTCTATCCATCCATCCATCCATCCATCCATCCACCCACCCATCCATTCATCCACCCACTCATCCATTCTATCTCCCTAAATATATAGATACAACTTGCTCAATCTGGATAATGTTACTTGCATGTTTGCTTTCAGGACTGACCATGTGATACTGGATAACCACCCACTTGCTGTGCTCTTCCTTGAGGAAGACTATTTCTCCAGTTCTCAGCATTCCTTAGTTGCCTGTGGTTCTTTGTCTATGGTTGAGGTGGCATGAGTTTCCCCTTCCATGGAAGATATCTACTGATGTCATCCCTGTCAGATCATATTTATGTAGCTATGTTGATGAGACTTAATGGATATGGCTTTTCTGACATTGAAGGAGACAAAGTCTTACAGCAAACTCTTTGTATATGGCTCTTAAAATTTTCCCATCCCTTCTTTCATGCAGATCTCTCCGCCTTAGGTAAAGGATTTGTGTTGTATATGTATCAGTTGGGATTGGCTTCCACAACTCTGAAATTTGATCTGTTGTGGTTTCTGCAGTGGTCTCCTTCCCTTGGAAAGACAAATTTCTTGATGAGGGGTGAGAACTATACTTATCAGTGGGTATAAGGATAAATATTTAGAGTGTAGTTAGAGATTGTGTTGGTTTTGTAAAATGGCAGTTGTAGGTTCTCCTCCAAGGTCTATGACTTTACTAGCCCTGGGTAGTTGACTAGGTATATTTCCAGAACCACAGATGATTTCCCTCTTGCTGAGTGAGCCTTAAATCCAATTAGAGAGCTAGTAGGTATAAACTTTATTTTATGTATTATGAGTGTTTTGCTTGTATGTCTGTGTACAGCATACATGCCTGGAACCCACAGAGGCCAGAAGAGGGAGCTAGATCCCCTGGAACTGGAGTTACAATGGTTGTGAGATGCCACATAGGTGCTGGGAATTGAACCCTGGTCTTCTGGAAGAGCAGTAAGCACTCTTTACTGCTAAGTCATTTCTTCAGCTTCCCATCCTGTAACTTTTTTAACACCTTGTCTTCTCTTAATTTTAAAGTAAAAAAATGGTTCTTAAGTTTAATATTCATCCAAAGTTGCTTTAACAATTAAATGTCAACTATGACTATTTTATCTGGGTAGTAACAGATAGGAAATGCCTATGGAAGGGAATGTAAATGCTGATGCCCAAAGTGGCCTAAATATTTTATTTTGATACACTTCAGAAATTGAGGCAAGCAAGAAAACCAAAACAGGAGTTTTTATTTGCAGTTCAAAGGCTAAATGCTTTAAAGTGCCAAATCTGGATTAAGTACATGAGAATTCTTACATGATCTGGAAGTTTTTCTCTAATAAAAATGTACTGCTTAAAAAAACAAGTTTAGGTAGTATTCACTATACGTGCACCCTCATCATTAGCTTGGTGGGCTTTTAAGCCAGTAAACCAATCAGAAATATAATCGAAAGTATATTAAAAAGCTTAGGAAAGAAGAGCGTATCACCAGTAGAAGTATATAAAACAGGTAATTGATGGTGCAGGAAGCTAAAAAGATATCTGTGGTCAGCTTGTTTCCTTATAGTGGTTCAGAGTCAAATAATTCTCAAAACTCAAGATATGGTACCCCAATATTTAATTTCTATAATGTACATTGTTTCTTTTAACTTATAAAACATTACAAAAGAGAAAGCACAGACTCTCTCTCTCTGGCACCACCTGTGTGCTACTAATCAGCACTGTTTATTAAGAATTCACGGTAATTACATATTTTGCAAGTGCCACAAAACCTGATAACAAAAATGGTAGGATAGCAGTGTATAAATTAAAAAGGGAGGGGTGGAAACCCCAGTGTAATCACAGCATTACATTTTAGGTAAGTATAACTAACAAGCTTTGCATGGAATATCTAGGCTGATGTTTACAAGAGTGTGACTTTTAAAAGCTAAGCAGGGAGGGAACAAGAAGCCAAGGATGAACACTGGGCTAGGAGTTCGGAGACATGGGGAGCTGCTTCACCTTTAGGGTTTAATCTTCTCATTAACAAAACTAGACTACATCATCTCTCTTGGATCTTTAAAAAGAGCAAAACCTAAAGTTCCTTCTTTCCTTCTGTCCATAATCAATGTGAACCAGGCATATTTCTTTTAGTATTTGCAATAAAGAAACATGGCCACAGAGCAGACAACATTTTGCAACAAAGTGTAATCTCTGAGGCTAATTACTCCTAGAAGATAACCAGGCCTTTCTCATCTTCTCTCAGCAGCTGACAAGCTCCGGAAGCAAGCGAGCATCCTCATTAAGTAGTGACAGAACTACAGAAGCATTCAGTGCCGACTGCAGCTCCTCAATGCTTAGCAATTATACAAAACATAACTAGGATGGTGACAAAGGCTTTATCAAATCAAAGCTAAAGGAGCTGCTTATATCTGTGGTGTGAAATGCAAATATCCTTTGGTTTTTGTTAAATATTTATATTGACTATCCCTCCTCTGCAAAAGGAATAGCACAGTTTATTCCTGTGTCTTTAAGATAGTGGATGAATAGGTTGTAGTCTGTGGCCACTGGGAGCTGACAGCTTGTGCTAAACTTGGGAGGGAAGAAAGCAATGGTGACATCATATAGGGTACTTAGTACTCTCCTGCACTGGAGATTTTTACCACCCTCCTGCTTTATATTTTTTGTCAGAAGACATGTTTAGTACTGGAGTACTCTGTAGGGTGTAATAACTCAGATAAGATAGCTAAATTTCATATCTTGTTACTAAATTTATGCCTTTCACTTTAGCTTCTGAATACAAGTGTTTTTACCATGAAAAGGGACAACTTTAAGGTTAGTTGTCAGAGAATTTAGAATCAAATTACCATCCAAGGTTATCTTGGCTGAGCTGCATGAGATCATGCAAATCTACACTATTGTAACATCCAGTGTTTTCCACAAACACCTGTGTTTTTTAAGCCTCTTCAAATCCCTTTAAAATAGGATATAGTGTTAAAAATGAGATATAGTTACAAGTGATAATGATGTACAAAATCATACTATAAAATTAAGTATGAGTATGGCAATTATTTTTATAAGGGTATAATTTCATATAGGAAGTATGTTAATTTTTCTTTATGAGATCACAGCTGTCAATTTAAGTATTTACTATGCTGCTGGGACACTGGCTCCCTAAGTCACCTAGTAAAATGCCTATTTAATGGTTACTGAAAGAACACGGTTATCTAATCTTTCTCTGGAAAGTTTAGTGATTACTATGCTTTGAAATTTCTTTTACTTTTCCAAGTTCTATTTTTAAGAAGCAGGAATGTTTATTGAATTAAAAAAAATAAATTATGCTTATATTAAGTGTAGGTTTTCCTATCTTACTGATATAATTTCCGTTTTTAGAAATAAAAATGTCATACAGAGAACACACTTTGGGCAGAAAGTAGATCTCTTTGAAAGTTACAGTTGTCAGCAATCTGAGATCAGATTTATGTAGTACTTAAAAGAATTAATGAAATCTAGTGAAACCTGAACTTTCATTTCATTAAAAATATAAAGAAAATGGGAATTTGCCTCTTTAAAATGGAATTATTTATATTAGTTATCATTAAATATATGGAGTCTTCCCCATTCACACTTTATCCAAAGCATTCCTTCTATAAATAATGTAATTGAAAGATCATGAAACGATGTATACTTTAATATAAGATTTCTGTTGTGATTTAGAACAACAAATATCACACATGAAAAACTTATCACCAACTAGATACAGCAGCAAAAGAAAAAGCTTATGTACACATCACCATGACCAAGTTCTTTATAAGAGTTTATAGTACAGTCCCATCATAGCGTATTTCTACACAAAGTTACTGTGTGAACACTCAAAGAAATCTGTCTTGTATGTCTTAAATCTTGGTTTAATAATACAGTATCAAATAATATCAAAAGTCTAAAAAACACAATGAGTTTGATATCATGTTTATAAATTATTCTTTTATATACTTTACAAAACATAAGGTCAAAAATGCTTTTAAAAAAAAGTTGTAAGTTGCTCTTCTTGATGATAATGGCTAGAAAAATGCACTGTTCCAAGCAGAAGCTGTGTAAAGGCTCACACATTTCTCAGAGGATTTCTTTAAGCTTCCATTAACTATGGTTACCATGTGTCAAAGAGAACAATAGAACAAGAGAACAAATAAATCTTTCTGAAACATGACAGGGACAGATTGGCCAAGAAGCTCAGCATGGAGCCATAATTAAAGGCCTGCCCACAAGTGAGTTCTAGGACCCTGATTCCTAGGTGACTGCCTGTCACTGAATGAGACCTAACAGGGACAACTTCAGAGATTGCTACACGTTTTTAATCTTTCTCAAATTTCCACTCATGAATAATGGTAATCATAAACCCTGGGATTATTATTTTTCTAGTGTAACTAAGACAAAACATGATTTAAAGGTGATAAATCATTTTATCTACTACTTCCCACAGGAAAACAGGACTAAAGATGCAGCTATTAAAGACAATAGTATAGAAATGATCCAGAGAGAAATGAAATATGACTGTGTCTTAAATTGCCATTCATCATAGGACTAGCCAGAGTCTATACATTTAAGAGCAAATACATACATGCCAATGCTGAATTGCGTGACACATTATCCCCTTATGCAGGAGACAGAAATGGTAAAACTACAGGCAAATAAACACACTAGAGAAAGGAAAGTCAAAAGAAATATAAAGGAAAATCTTACTTTTAAATTTAATGTGGGATCAAATGGATGGGGCTGTGCTAACCAAAATAGTACCCTGATGTCAACACCTCTAGGCTGTTGAGTCTGGCTCAACATGACCACTCGATCCTCAGCTGCTATTGAACTGGTGGTATTTTGTAGATAAGATATCAAGCAACAGAAGATGACTTTTTCCACTGAATATGGTAAGTTCCTTCGTTGGTTTCACATAGATAGACTGCCTGAGATAATAAAATCTTCAGCATTATGATAAATTATGAAGCTTTTTCTAATTTTGACAGAACAAGACTGGTTGCTGAGACAGAATGGGTATTGGTGTAGGCTGCATACACATACTTAATACTTAGTGCTTTTAGCTGACAATTAGAAGTCGATGGATATGGATGCTTGTGCAGAATCATCTCGCCCTCTGACATAAATTTCACAGGGGATCTCCTCCATCACTCTGTCCTCTAGAGCCTGTTCAGGGCACTCATGTGCCTGTTTGAAAGTGTAGCTGCTTTTTTTGAAGGTGCTATTAAATGTTTTCATTGGCTGTGGTTGTGCAAAATCATTTCGGAAGGGAAGTTCCATGGAACTGAGGTTGGTCCTGCTTTGTTTGACACTGGATGCTTGAGATCCACAGTGGTGGTCATGAATGCACCGGGAGGCCGTGGAGGAGCGCCGCATCTTCTGGTAGTTATCAAGTTCTTCTGACAAATCTGCCAGGTCTGCAGAAATCTCTTTCTCTCTTAGTGAAAATAGTTCATAATGAGGAGGATCAAATACTTCCTGGAACCCAGTTTTATTAAATGCAGTTTTGCAAGCCATAACCTTTTTCCGGGGCTGTTTCACTTGTACTAAAATAGAAATAATGAGAAGAACTAAGACAATCCCTGATGTAATGCCAATAATTGTTCCATGAGTTTTAGTGATTTGTTCAAATAGTCCAGCTTTCTTCTTCTCTGTAAGAAAGAAATGTTGGGGCTTTTACAATTCATTAATAGGAGTTCCAGCACAGGCTGATTAGACATTTTTAGGTAAAACAGGGTATTTGGTTCAAATACATCAGAGATAATGCAACTGAAGAATTGTTTTTTAAACAAATAGAAAATACTATTACCATGACTTCTGAGACAACTAACAAATCATGACATAGCTAGCTAGGAACAGAATAACTAAAGTATTTGGTTCCCTTACTCAAAGAGTTCACAAGTGCTTACAATTTGCAAAATTACATCAATATAGATTTGACAAATGCTGTATAGATTTCCGTATATAGGATCAGACTAACAATCCAGATACACCACTATTGTCTACTGTTTTGGAATGATAAATACTTGCATGTCAAATAGTGTTGCCCTCAGATTACATCAGCTTCCACAGTAAGATATTTATTTATTCAACTCCGAGGAAGATGAAAGACATACATTTTATTTCTCCAACTGCGTGACAACCAAGTTGCAGGTGTCTAATGCCTCTCATCATCATATTTGGCTTTCAGAGTATATGTTAGAAAAAGAAAGAAAAGCATTCTATATGTGTTGCTTTTATGTCACTTCAATAACCTATCCATCTTCCATTCTTAAGGCTATCCTCTAAACTATCTGGTAACTACATGGTTCAATGATAACTAATACAGGGTCTGAAATATGAAGATACACTTCTGAATAACTTGACAATACACTCCACAAAGAAATGCTTTTGCTGACTATTTCTTTTATAACATCCCAGAAGTCAATTATCTTTTAAGTATGTTATTAAGTCAGGCAGTGGTGGTGCATGCCTTTTATCTCAGCACTCTGGAGGGAGAGGCAGGCAGATCTCTGAGTTCGAGGTCAGCCTGGTCTACAGAGTAAGTTCTAGGACAGCCAAGATTACACAGAGAAACCTTTTCTTCGGGTTTGGGGGAGAATGTTATTATGTGTCTAGCTCTGTTAAAGCAACTATGCTAAGCACACCAGTAGAAAAAGACATTTTAATTCCTTTCTTATGAAAGGAACCCCTACTCCTCAAGAAATGCTGGCCTTGGCATCAGACTTACCTTTACAGTGATTCTCATCCCAAGGGTATGCACAGTTCTGAACACCATTACAGACCAAAGAATTGTTGATGCACATGTTGCTATGGCAAAAGAAAGTGCTGCTTGTACAGGGAGCTGTAGGAAGAGAGAAAACCAATGTTGCTAAGGACTGTGACATACACACTACAAATCCATCTTCATTTATTTTGTACTTAAGAATTTAACTTTAGCTGTGTGTGGAGATGTATGTTTTTAATCCTAGCACTAAGGAGGCAGAAGCAGGTGGAATTCTGTGAGTTCAAGGCCAGCCTGATTATGTAGAGACCCTGTCTCTAACTAACTAATTAACTAACTAACTAACTAACGAACTAACTAAACTTTGTAAGAGTAATTTCTTAGCTTAAAGATCTTTCCATGAACACACTGTAATATACAACCAGTAAGAGAAAGGTCAGTATTCTATAAACCTGGCTCATACAGCTGTTTGAATGCTGAACACCAAAGGATTATTTTTAGTGTAATGGCGATATGAGTATAGATATGCCCCATACTTCTTAAGGAATTTCTACATAGGTGAGAAAAAATTTTCTAAACTTTAAAAGACCAGGTTAGCAATTGTGATGGTTCATTATGAGCTGATTTGATTCTGCCTAGGAGACATACCTCTGGACACGTTTGGAGGATACTTCTGGAAAGGTTTAACTGAGGTACCACTGGCTGGAGCCCCTTACTGAATGAAAGGAAATGGCCAGTGCAGTACTAGTGTTCATTGGTTGGCTTCTACTTCCTAACCTTGGACATCATATGACAAGCTGCCTCTTGTGCCTGCTGTTGTATCTTCCTTGACATGATGGATTGTCTCCTTAAACCATGAGCCAAAATAAACCTATACCTCCTTAAGTTGCTTTTTTCAGAGAAACAAGAAAAGTAACTAATATAGAGGACATGGAAACATTAGGGGTCTTCTATGTGTTGCATGTGGGAAAATAAGCCATAAGATGTTGTGGAAAACTGATTCCTTTTCAAAAAGTTGAATACAAAATTATCTCATGGTCCAGAAATGCTACTGCTATATATATCCAACAGTAGTCTGTAGAAGCTCAAATTGGTGCTTGAATATTAGTGGAGGGCAGTAGTAATCACATTGGCCAGTAGCAGAATCAAAAACCCCATGTCCCTCAATGGCTGAAAGAAAATACGACAATGGAATATTAAGAAAAAAAAAAAAAAAGAAATTGCTGCATACATGGATGAGAGCTGACAATACAATTCTAAACAAAATAAGGCAGCTATTTAAGTTCCCATTAAGTAATTATTTATGACAAATACATATGACTTCATTTACATGAGGTACCTGAGCAAATTCAGAGATCAAAAATAGAACCGAGATTATCAGGTGCTGGGGAACAAAAACAGTTTTTTATGGAAAGAGTTTCAGTTTGGAATGATAAAAATCTTTAGGAGGGGCTTATGTGAAGGCTCAGTAGATAAAGGTACTTGGTATGCAAGACTCACTTGATTCCAATCCCCGGAACCTACATAAATTTGGAAGAAGAGAACCAATTCCACAAAGGTGTCCTCTGTCCTCCAAACACACGCTTATCCTCCATACCCAGCATGCTTTCCACATAGGTGCACAAGCAAACACACAGAAAAAAAAAGGAGACAGTAGTGATGGTTGTACAAGCACAGGCAATGTGAATGTATTTGATGCCACTGGATCATACAACTAAAAGTTCTGGGACTGGGGATGAATATGGCTTAGTGGAAGAGTACTTGCCTAGCACACATGTGATCCTGGTTTTGGTTCACAGAAATAAATAAAAAAACCCAAAATGCACTTTGTGTTATTAATTTTTTTGCCAGGATAAAATACATTCTTTAGAATTAAAAAAGGGCCTCTTGTTTGAAGAATAAGACACATATAGAGAAGACAGGTCATATGTTTTCAAACTCTGTAGGGAGTTCTTTCAAGTGGGAATGTCTTTTTTTCTTAAGGGTTACTATATTTTTTCCTTTACAAGATAATCTTCTTTTACGTGTTGCTTTTCTGAATCGGGGTCTCATCCTGTAGCCCAGGCTGACTTCTCAAGCTCCCAAGTGCTGGGATTACAGGTATGAGCCCTTATACCTAGTTCAAGAAAATCTTCGATGTTTTCCCATATATGAGAAATGTTCTTCATTCTCCTAAGTGGTTAATCCCTCTGGTGTGCTTTTGCAATGTTCCATGCCTATCTCTTTGACACCTTCTCATGTACAGGTGAGTATTTATTATGCTGGGTCATGACGCAGTGTGCTTGCTTCTGCTAAGTAAGACTACACTGCAGAAAAAAAACTGAGCACAACAGTATCATATAATCCAGAATGATTATATGCACACGTGCGCGTACACACACACACACACACACACACACACACACACACACACACACAAAGTCAAGTCAAGGATAGAGGCAGCTTAATATTTTCTACCATTAAACAAGATGGTACAGGTATAACAAAGCCTGTCAAACTCAATTGTTCTAATTTCTAAAAATTGTAACTTTTCAACTTATAAAATGTATATCCCACCTAAGTATACTTTTTATTTTTAGAAAGTATATTATTTTTCAAGGAAGAATAGAAAATTCTGATCTATTATACTGACACACACACATATGTATATATGTGTGCTTTGGTGGAGCACACCTTTAATTCTAGCATTCTGGAGGCAGAGGCAGGTAAGTCTTTGAGTATGAAGCCAGCCTGGTCTATAGAGGGAGTTCCAGGACAGCCAGGACTACACAGAGAAACCCTGTCTTGAAAAAAACCAAACCAAACCAAATCAAACCAATCCAATCCATCAAACAAACAAACAAATCCTAAAAGTTTCTTTTCAAGGGGAAAGAAAGGTCTAAAAATGTACTAGATTAATAAATTCATTTTCTCTCCAATAACTGTCTTTTTCTTAATAAGTATACAATTAACTTCATTAAAATATAGCTAGGGTAGTAATATTTTTTTTTTCTCTACAGAATGTAGTCTCGAGTGATGTTGGAATGCCCACCAGCCACAACTTTAGTCTTTGCCACTGCTAACAGGTATTTATTGGGCTCTCAGAAAACCTCAGATAAACCTTGGAAGTGTAGTTGAGTGGAAACTACCCAAAAACTTCTTTGCTATGAAGGCTGACTCCTCTATAAGGTGCCATTCACTAAAATACCTGTGCAGCTGATAATTAATCCATGGTTAGTCATCATGAGCTACATATGTTTCAAGAAACAAAGAAATACAAAAATTGTTGGGCATTGTGGAGACAACTGTAATTCAAGCACTTGGGAAGTGAACACAGCATGAATGCAGCAAATATGAAGATAGTCTGGGCTGTGGATTGAGTTTCCATGAGACCCTGACTCAAGAAAAAAACCAAAACCAAAACCAAAGGCTTGGACAGCATACAACGTATTCCAGAGTTCTTGGTTCTACAGTAACATGGGTCCTTTTGCCTTTAGTACAATGCAAAAAAAGGTCCATAACAAATAACTGATTTATTGCACTAACTTGTAAAAACACCATCACTTAAGACATTACTGAAGGAAGGTTTCATTATTCACTCATTCATTCATTTTTGGATGCTGAGGATTGAACTTAGGGACTTGTTCACAAAAGACAAGCATACATGCATTCTTGCCAATTGAGCCTCTAATCCAGTCTCAAGATTCTATGATTCTCTGGGGGTTGGTGGCGCATGCCTTTAATCCCAGCACTCGGGAGGCAGAGGCAGGCAGATTTATGTGAGTTTGAGGCCAGCCTGGTCTCCAGAGTGAGTGCCAGGATAGGCTCCAAAGCTACAGGGGTTTTGAAAAACCAAAAAAAAAAAAAAAGATTCTATGATTCTACAAAGTGCATGGTGGCTTCAAAGCCCATCATGAGATGAGAGGCATTAGTTGTATAATTAAGACACCAGACTCTGAAGGTTTTCAATGAAAAAACACAATTGCAACTCATTTACTTTGTAACATCTGCTGGTGTACATACTATAGTTGTGTCATGGATATTATAAAACTATATCTATAATGAATGCACTTTAAGTATAACGAATGACCTAGAGAAACAGCAAACTATTATACACAATGAAAATCATATTCTAATTCTACAACCTATCTTATATAGTTCACAACTGGAGATCAGAGGAGATGGGTTACTTTTAAAAGACAAGTTGAATGAGGCTATAAACATCATTATGGCTCCTTGGTATTCTGATCTGCTTTAGAACACCATGTGACCACATTTTGATAGCTTTCTAACTTTCAAGGTGTTGTAAAAGATAGATGAAGAATATAGAGCAGAGAACACATTGGTCACTTTTTAGGGAAATACTTTTGGTTTTATTACATATTGGTTTTATTACATATTATTTAATTTTTAAATTACATCTTAATTCATGTATATGGGTGTGCATGCCACAGCACAGGTGTGAAATCAGAGAACAACTTGCAGGAGCTGGTTTTCTACTTCTACTATGTGAATGCTGGGGATCAAAATGAGGTCAACAGACTGGAGAGCAAGCATCTTTACTTGCTAAGCCATCCTGCCAGCCCATTAGTACAGGTTTTTTTTCCTTTCCTTTTCTTTCTTTTCTTTTTTACAATTGTTCTCTATATTATTTAAAGTAACCAGAAGATTGCACTGAAATAGTCAGACTGCTTTGTATAAAATTGTGAGTTACATATTTTTAAATTTGTTTCATCATTGATACTTTCATATGTGCATATAATGTGCTTTGATCATATTTACCAAGTTATCTATAATTGCAAATCTGCTAAGCTTTATGGCTTCTCACTGCATAAGCATAGTTGTTTAAGACTTGGGTTTAAATTAATAAATGGGACCTACTGAAACTGAGAAGCTTCTGTGAAGCAAAGAACATGGTCAATAAGACAAAATGGCTCCCTACAGAATGGGAAAAGATCTTCACCAACCCCACATCTGGCAGAGGATTGATCTCCAAAATATACAAAGAACTCAAGAAACTAGACATCAAGCTATCAAATAGTACAATAAAAAAATAGGGTACAGATCTAAACAGAGAATTCTCAACAGAACAATCTCAAATGGCAGAAAGACACTTAAGGAAATGCCCAATGTCCTTTGTCATCAGGGAAATGCAAATCAAAATCACTCTGAGATTCCATCTTACAACAATCAGAATGGCTAAGATCAAAAACACCAATGACAGTTTATCCTGGAGAGGATGTGGAGAAAGGGGAACACTCCTTCATTGCTGGTGGGAGTGTAAACTCGTACAGCTGCTGTGGAAATCAGTATGGCCATTTCTCAGGAAATTAGGGATCAACCTACCTCAAGACCCTGCAATACCATTGTTGGGCATATACCCAAAGGAGGCACATTCACACCACAAGGACATTTGCTCAACTATGTTCATAGCAACATTATTCATAGTAGCCTGGACTTGGAAACAAACTAGATGCCCTTCAACTGAAGAATGGATAAAGAAAATGTGATATATTTACACAATGGAGCACTACTCAGCAGTAAGAAACAATGACATCCTAAAATTCTCAGGAAAATGGACAGAAATATAAAAATCTATCCTGAGTGAGGTAACCCAAAACCAGAAAGACAAATGTAGCATGTACTCACTCATAAATGGATACCAGACATAAAACAAAAGATACCCAGCCTACAATCCACAACCCTAGCTCGAACCCTCTTCGAGAAACAGATGGAAGCAGATGTAGAAATCCACAACTAACCAATGGGCCAAGCTCCTGGAGTACAATCGAAGTGAGGGAGGAGCAATAATCTGAACAAAGGAGTCAGGACCATGATGGGGAAACCCACAGAATCAGCTGACCTGAGCTAGTGAGAGATCACTGACTCAGGTCTGACAAATGGGGAACCTGCATAAGACCAAGCTAGACTCCCTTGATATAGGTGACAGTGGTGCCACTGCGACAATATTGGCAGTGGGTCCAAGATCTCACACTAATGCACAAACTGACTTAGTGGAGCCCATTCTATGTGGAGAGATACCTTGCTCACCCTAGACACAGGGGTGTGGGGTGGAGAGGTGCCTTGGTCCTGCCTCAACTAGATGATAGGACAGACTTAGTAGACTTCCTAGGGGAGGCCTTACCCTCTCTGAGGAGCAGATGGGAGGTGGGGGGTGCATGAGGGGAGCTGGAGGAGAGAAGGGAGGGGAAACTGGGATTGAAACATAAAATATAAATTAATAAAAACAAACAAACAGACTTAGGTTTAATCTTTAGCACTGGGTGTGACACAAGCCTATAAGATCAGGAGTTCAAGGTCATCTTCATCTACAGACCAAGCAGGAATTCATGAGACCTTACTTCAAAAAACAAAAACAAAACCAAAACCCAAAACAACAACAACAACAAAACAAAACCAAAAACCAAACAACAAACACCATGCCTACATTTTGATTTGCAGGGATTAGAAGGAGAGACTGTGTTCTGGGCATAGCTTCAGCATATGTGAGACCTCAAAACCTGCCCCCACAGTGACACACTTCCTCCAACAAGGCCACACCTACTCCAAGGTCACATCTCCTAATAGTGTCACTATGGGCTAAGCATTCAAACATATGAGTCTATGGGGGCCATTCCTTTTCAAACCACCACATTCCACTCCCTGTCCCCCATAGGCTTTTAGCCCAGGCTATGCCCAGTACAGAGTCTCTCATTTGGAGACAAATGATCATGGACTGAACTTTTTCAAACCAAGATCCAATATAAGCCCTTGATTCTTATGTTGTTTCTGGCAAGTATGTGGTCATAGGGATGCAATTATCATGAGCTATCACTAAATTTTAAAAAGAAGAAAATTCTGATATATGGAAAAGCTTTTAAAATATTAAAAGTGAAGTAAAGGACAAACATTGCAGGATCTGCTTATGTGAACTACTATTATTAACAGAGACTGGAAGAGAAGAGTTCACTAGGAATAGGGAGAGCAAAAAAAATAGCTATTTAATGTGTGGAATTTCAGTTTTGGATGACAAAAATGTCTCTAGAGATCGATAATGGTGTGGTAGTTTGAATAAGAACAATCCCACTGGTTCACATATTTGACTGTTTTGTCATTAGGGAGTGGCACTACTTGAGAAGGATTAGAAGGACTAGGAAGTGTGGCTTTATTGGAGGAAGTGTGTCTCTGGGGTTGAACTTTGAGGTTTCAGAAGCCCATGTCAGGCCCAGGCGCTCCCTCTCCCTCTCTCTCTCACTGTCTGTCTGTCTCTCTCCCTCTCCCTCTGCCTCCCTGTCTCTCTGTCTCAGCCTGTGGATCAGGATGTAGCTCTCAGCTACTGCTCCAGTGCCATGTGTGCTGCCATGCTCCCCAGCATGATTATAATAAACTAACCCACTAAAATTGTAAGCAAGCCACCAATTAAATGCCTTCTTTTATAAGAGCTGCCTTGGTCATCTTGGTCATCACATCTCTTCACAGCAATAGAGCACTGACTAAGAAAATGGTAGTAACTGTCTAATAAGATGAATGTATTTGAATGTTAAGAACCACTAATTTTTACATGTAAAATGGTTGATGGTAAATTTTATGTATATATTACCATAGTATGAAAAAAAAAGAACTAAACACAAATGAAATACTCTGTTAAGACCATCTTCACAGAGTTAATGGCTAGCAGCTTTGAAATTTTGTGTATGGCTTGAAAACATCAATCTATTTGGACCACTAGACAGGTTTTTCATAGTAAGTAAAAGAAGTGTGTGCCTAGCAATATGCTTAGTTCTATGATGATGTATTATTTATGATTTATTAAAGCTTGCCTAAGGGTTCAGAATGCAAAGCTAGCAACAAGCCATAGAGTCAGGCAATGGTGATACACACCTTTAATCCCAGCAGCCATACTAGCTGGCCATAGAGCCAGGCAATGGTGATACACACCTTTAATTCTACCAGCCACACTAGTTAGCTATAGAAGCTGGACAGTGGCGGGACACACCTTTCATCCCAGGACTCAGGAGACAAAGGCAGATGGATCTCTGTTGAGTTCAAGGCCATCCAGGGTTACATTAGAGTGAATCAGTCTGAAAGAGAAACAGTTCACACAAAGGTGATCTCAGCATTTGGGATCCCATGTCTTTAATACCAGCATTACAGAGGTGGAGACGTCAGAAGTAAAATGGCTGGGTGGGGAGAGGTACATAAGGAAGAAGCAAAGTCAGTCTCAGAGATTTACTCTCCAGTCACACTGAGGAGAGGATAGCCCTTTCAGTCTGAGGTAGAGGTAAGAGCTAGTGGCTGGCTGCTTTGCTTCTCGGATATTCAGCTTGTAGCTTGAACCTCAATATCAGTCTCTGGGTTTTTATTTTCACGTTACATAGTTCTAAAGCTGGAAAAACACAATGAGCCTGTTTGACCGAGCAATGCCCTTAAGTATAGGGTTCAAAGTAATGACTGGACTGAAAGAAACTAGTGGGGTTGAAGCTGGGATTGTATACAACAAAAATCCCATGATTTAGAATGATAATAGTAATATATAATTATATAATAATAGAATAAATATCTATATATTCACTGATGTATATAAGTTGCTGTATAGCAATTTCTTCTGGGTTAGAACCTTTATCTTAAAGCTCAGACAGTAAACAACTCAGACTTGAGGAAGTCTTTGAAACTTACACTATTTCCCTCCCTCCCCAAGGGCAGTGAGGGCTGCTGAGAGACTCTCAGACCAGCCAAGCTGCTTAAAAGGAACATTTTCCAACTAACTGAACTGCTTGCAAGGTGTGTGTAGTGTGCTCCAGGTTTCCAGCTTTCGTGAGCTGTCACCTATGCTGGAATGGGCTTTGATGATTTTGATTCATTTCTGCTCTTCTAAGTTCCCTAGAAAAACTTATTGGTTCACAAAGTTGGGTTTTGGTAGCATCTTTACTTTGGTCTGTCATTGATTTTCTACTTGGAGTGAATAGACATTTGTTCAGGTCTTCCTAGGAATAGTGTTGCACAACAACTGAATACACAATTGAGACTAGATTAGATTCTCCTCATAGCAAAATTATAGTTAGAATATGCAGAAAGAATGATAGAAATTGAAAGTCATCATTAGGTAAATACTGAACAAATAACTACTCCAAGTTACAAAAAATTTCAATGGATCCTAAAATTAGTTGTGAAAAGATATTTTTATAGTCCCCACAAGACCAGCAAAAAAAATTTAATTCTGTAATTGGGGAAAACTGGCATAACATTAGGAAAATGATAGTTAACATGGTAGTCAATCAGCATTAATAAGATGATCTGTATTCCATATCCCAACCTCTATGCCATGATGGATAGAGATGGCACTTAGTATTCTATATAAAATTCATGATCTCAGTGAGTCATGGGGGGTGAAACAACACATAAATTCAAATCAGTGGACAGTTTATTAAAACACTAATGACTACACTTCACATGTGGAGATCATGACATGTAAAGACTGAGCAGCTGTCAGATGGAGACCAAGGATACTTGGCAACTGGAAGCAAAGTGGACACTACACCATAAAAAAGCCAAAAAAGAAAGAGAGAGGAGGACATTAAGGGGAAATTAGTCATATGTGAAGGTCTATAGATTGGTTAATAGTATATCAATGATAATTTTCATCTTGTTTTTAAAGATGTTAATATTAAGAAAGTCTGAATAAAAGAATAAAATTTTACTATTTTTGTAAATCTCTTCAAAACTATTTAAGAATAGAAAGTTAAAAAGAAAAAAAATCTAAAATCTTCAACATGGTGTCTAAACTTCTGGTGTCCATGGTTTGCAGTTTGCTGGAGTCAATAATTACCAATAAAACTGAATTACTACAACCGATAACTTTTCTTTATCTTTTTGAGATGGAAGCCTCTCTGTTATTCAGCCTGGCTGTCCTAGAACTCACTATGTAGACCAGGCTAGGCTTGAATTCACAGATCTGTTTGCCTCTGTCTCCTGAGTGCTGGGATCAAAGGTGTACACCACCAAGGTTGGCCTGATAACTCTTTTTAAGATAGAAAATCCCTAGAGAAGCCCCAACTTCTGAACTCTCTTTTTATTGATCCAGTGCTGCTATTTACATGACAACACTTCTTTCCTGACAACAGTTAATTTTTAAGAACAGGAATCATAACTTATTCATTTCTACATGCTTTTGGATACAAGGTTTTGTCAAAAATTCATATTGATAAATATTACTCTGTTTCACTGTTTAAATTAGTATTTTATGGTATGTAAATTTCTGTTACAGATCATCATTTGCCTTTTTTTTTTTTTTTTTTTTTTTGGTTTTTCGAGACAGGGTTTCTCTGTGTAGTTTTGGAGCCTATCCTGGCACTTGCTCTGGAGATTAGGCTGGCCTCATACTCACAGAGATCCACCTGCCTCTGCCTCTTGAGTCATTATTTGTCTTTACATCAAGTTCCATAATGTGACTCCCAAATTCTGCCCTGACCATCTTCACTCTTGTATTAACTCACTGACTTGGCATAGGGTTTGCTGTAAGTCAATGGGGGAAAAAATGTTCCTGTTGAGTCAACAAAGTGCAGTGTGACAGTTTATAGAATGTTGTTATAAAAGAAAAAAACTTTTTCTGTCAAGAAAGCAGGTATTCGGTAAGCATACTGTGAATGAAATAGACTTGGATTCTTTACTTACGTTCCACGAAGGAAGTGAAGAGCATCCTAAACCGGCTAAGCCGACTACCTTCATCTGCCCACATCCGTATCACTCCCACTCCTGTTTTCAGCATTACATCATTAGCCACAGTGCTGCAAAACTTGGCCTTCAGATTTTCAATAGCACTGCTTCCATCATAGACTGCTACAAAATTCCTCTTGCATTCATTTGAGTGTTCCATCTGGTAATCTAAGAACCTCAAATAAATCTGTAATATCAAAGCACAAGAGTTTTAAATTTTTTTACTTAAAATTTTTCTATTTTAAGATTCACAGTCAATATATTTGACGGAATTATAACAACCGACTGAAAAACACAATGATAGAAGGATGATCCCTGAGTAGTTAAAGATCTAAGAATAACAGTCTCATTTTTTGGTTGTCTTAATAATGGAACCAAACATTAAGAAATCTAAAGCTTATGCTTTATTTATAGAGATGTTAATATTCTTATATAATTTAATCTCATTATAATGATAATTTCATGGTATTAATACATAAAGGAAATAAAAAATTACTTAGAATGTTGTTATTCTAACAGTCAATGTTATTAGTTGGTGCTTTCAGTTTTTCTTTACTTTCTATTACTTACTTATGTATTTTCAAGGCAGCATCTCCTGTAGCCTAGGTTGACCTTGGACTTCGATCCTCCTCCTTCCTCCACTCAGGTGCTGAGATTACAGGCATGCACCACCCACTTGGTCTTATGCAATCCTGGGAATCAAACCCAGAGCTGCACGCATAGGAGACAAGTGCCTTGGCAGAGGAGCTGCACCCCCAGCCCTTTCTGCACATCTCATACCTGAGCTTAACTGTAAGATGCACAAGATAATGCACCTCACTTATGTAGTAACGCAACTCAAGGGTCATCCACAGTCTTTACTGCAATCCTCAGGCACACAACACCCTACCATTTATTTATTCACAATCCCACTGCTACACAGTTAAGCGTTTTCCAAATTCTACTCTGTAAATTACACTTTACACTTTTTTCAGACAAAGCATAGGATCTGTATAGCACTATTAGCTTTATTCATATTATAAATAAATCAGGGACCAACTGATTTATTACATAGTTTTGGTTTACTTTTGTCTGAAGAGTTCCTTTACATTTTTACATTCTCAGCTATAAAGACTAAACATTAATCTCTAACAGAACCTTATAAAGCAAGTGTTACTTGTGCAAGAGAGATTCAACCTTCTCAGGCTCACACAGAGCAGGGAGTTTAAAAAGATTTTGATTTATGTGCACTTGCATGTTTTTGTCCTATGTATGTGGGTACCCACAGAAACCAGAAGAGGTTATCAGAAACCCTGAAGCTGAATGCACAGTGGTGTGAATCACTGACCCAAGTGCTGGAAACAGAAATGGGGTCCTCTGGAAGAGCAGCAAGTGCTCTTACCTGCTGAGTTATCTCTCTCTCCCCCAAGGGCAAGGACTTGAACTCAGGCTGATCTGTGTTTAAAGTGTGTATTTCTCAACTCTAAGGGAAGCCTTACATTCACATACGCATACATATGTTCTCACTTTTTGTCTCTACTTGCTGTATAATTAAAAATTTCTTGTGTGAAAAATAGTGTTTTCTCTGACCTGTCATTAGCCCTCCAGCTGTTACTCATGAAGCAGTCAGAGTCCTTCTATCCTTAAAAGGCTTAATAAAACAAAATCATGGCAAAACAGTATCAAGTTTTGATCTATTAATAACTTTATTTGAAATTATCAATTTGGCATTTTCATGGTTATGGTGAGAAATCAGTAATAAGACAGGTTTTGTAATCTGAACCTACAAAATCATGCATGTGCCTAAGCAAAAAAGTGACATGTCCCAGCTCTTTCTGTTTTCCCCTGTAATCTATTTTTTACTTCTCTATTTACTTAGAGAAGTAAATAAAGGAACACGAAGATTAATTGGAAGCTCAAGGTTATCCTTTGCTATACATCAAATTCCTGACTAGCCTGTACTACATGAGACTCCTGTCTCAAAAACACTAAATCAATCAAACAAAACTACCTATCGCAAAACCCAAAACAAGCTTGGCATAGCGGTGCCCACATTTAATTCTAGCTCTTGGGAAGTGGGCACAGGAGTACTAGGAACTCATGCTTGCCTCATATGGCAAGTTCAAGGGTTATCCTGTGCTATATAACAGCCCAATGAGAAATCAAAATTAAAGACAATATTAATATTAAAATTTAATTAACATTAATACAATATTAGTATTAAAAGTGTATTTTAAAACTTTTAAAAATTACATTTACTATTTGTATGTATCTTAGTTGGTTTTGGTCAACTTGACATAAACCTAGACCCATCAAGGAAATGGGAATGTCAACTGAGTAAATGCTTCCATCAGATTGCCTGTAGACAAGTCTGTAGGGCTTTTTCTTAGTTAATGATCGATGTAGGAGAGATCAGCCCAGTGTAGGAGGTGCCATTTCTGGGCAGATGGTCTCTGGTATATAAGAAAGCAAATTGAGCAAGCCTGTAAGCAATAGGGCTGTATGGCTTCTGTTTCAGTTCCTGACCTGACTTCCTCAGCGATGGACTGTTACCTGAAGTGTTCCAATAAAATAAACCCTTTCAAAGTATGTAGTATAAGTATCTCTCATTAATTTATTATTTATCAATGAAAACACACTTCACGGTTCTAACACTGTAATTGTCTCCTCCACTAGACTGTAAGGTCTTCATATAGAAGGATCATATACTACATCATAATCTAGCATATTCTTGATCACAGAAGATAATAGTTAGTTTTCAAAACTATGAATTAGATCAAGTGGGAGAAAGACAGAGGGAGAGAGTACTGAAAAAGACAGTTTGAGCTGGGGGGCATCTCTGGGACAAGCTAGAGACCTAGTGCAATGGAAACTCCCAGGAAGCTATGAGGGTGAACCTAGCTAAGACTCCTAGCCTGAGCCGACCATCTCCTGTAACCAGGCAAGACTTCCAGTGGAGGGACTACTACACCAACCCAGCCACACAACCTTTGACGTACAATTTGTCCTGTCTACAAGATGTGCTGGGGTAAAGGCGTCACAGAAATTGTGGGAGTGGTCAAAAATGACTGATCCAGGTTGAGACTCACACCATGAGAGGGAGCTCACCCCTGACACTGCCTGGAGGGCCAGGACTCAGAGTCTGGATGGCACCGAGACCTAGGATAGAACCAAACATGACTGGGAAAAAAATCAACAAAATGATTCCTAACAATATTCTGTTATACTTATAGATTGGTGCCTTGCCCAGTTGTCATTATAGAGGTCTCACCCAGCAACTGGTGGAAAGACATATAGAGATACCTAGTCAAACATTAGGCAGAGCTCAGGGAATCCTGCAGAAGAAGGGGAGGAAGGATTGTAGGAACCAGAGGAGTCAAGGACACCACAAGAAAAACCTAACCGGAGCTAATAGGTGCTCACAGAGACTGAGACAAACAGGGAGTCTCCAAGGGACTGACTTAGGCCCTCTACACATTACAGCTGTGTAGCTTATTCTCCTTGTGGATGTCTAACAATGGGAGCAGGAACTATCACTGACTGTTGTCTGATTTGGGGTCCTTTTGCTCCTACCAGGTTGCCTTGTCCAGCTGTTATTTATGAAGAGGTGCCTAGTCTCACTGCAATTTGATATGCCAAGGCTGGTTGATGTCCATGGGAGGCCTGCCCTTTTCTGAAGAGAAAGGAGGAATGAATGAAGAGAGAGCAGGGAAGGGAAACTATATTTGGGATATAAAAACAAACCAACACCTATGATTTAGAAGAACTAAATAAATATTGGCAAAACCAATAAGATGTCTCAAGTGTTTATTGCCTCTTTTTTGTGGGTGTAAGTGGTACTAGGGTTACTTAATCCAGGGTCTTGCATATGGCAGGCAAGTGCTTTACAATTGAGCTACATTCTCTGTACATCGAATATTAGTCAACAGTTATTGATAGTCAATGCTAGTCAATAACTGTTGATTATTATTGTATGCACACATGTGCTGCAGCATGTTTATGTGAGAGGACAAATCCATGGAGTTGGCTATTTCCACCTCTACATGGGCTCTAGGGATCTACTGAGGTTGTGAGGCTTTGTAGCAAGACTTGTATCTGCTGAGCCATCACATTTACTAATTCATTCCTTTGAGAAAAGGAATTGTTAAAGTTGCCCAGAGTGGTTGGCATGTTCCTGCTTCAGCATCCTCCAAAGTAAGTGGGATTATATATGTGTGATAACATATATGCCTGTTTGCATTATCTTTTTAATACAAAGAAATATATAAATCTACAGTAAATGTTCTTCAAAGATATTTAGCTCAAGGCAAGTCATATGAATATGAATATATACATATATACATATATATGCAATTGTGAATACACTGAAACAGAACCAGGTGTGGTGGTGTTCACCTGTAATTTCAGCGTTTGGTAAGTGGATACAGGTGGTTCAGGAATTCAAGGTCAGCTTGAGCCACAGGAAACCTTGTCTCAAAACTCCCTACACCAATGAAACCCTCAAGTTAATTGTTTAGACAACTTTTAGAGAATATATGGAACTGACAAGGAAATGTATGTGTATGCTACTCCCTTACTCCAGAGGGCATGAACTCTATTGGCCAGTCACTCTACTCTTGCATATCCCATCCAGGCATCATTCTTTCCAGGATTTTAAAAATAATCTCCTATGTCTTCTGAAAGGAGCTTACATTGTACCTTCCCTATGTCTCAGATAAGATTATGAATGGTCATTACATCTCTTAGATGCTGAACAACTTGCCAGTAAAATCATGGAAGTCTTGGACATTTTTGTAAGGTTTTACACTATAAGTTCAAGTCTAGCTTAGGTGTAGGATGACTTAGCTTACCTAGTTCTATGATCATTTCTTTTAAGTCATCTGATTTGGGGGCAGAGAGCTGTTTACCATAGTCTCGCTCTCTCTCTCTTTTTAACACTGATAGAGTAAAACAGGTTTATTTTAGCTAGATACTGTTTGTTGTCCTTTACTCAAGAAGTTCTATGATTCAATGACACTTCTTTTATTTTACAGCAGATCTACAGGAAGTGATAATAATCTCTTTGTCTTCAGTAGTATGTTTTCAGTTTGCCTTCATTTCTGAGTTTCTCAGGTTATAAAATTCTGAGTTTTAGTATTCCCAAGTACTTAGGAAACTAAGGTAGAGGATTGTGAGTTCCCTATCAGCCTGAACTACATAGTGACACCATCTAAAAAAATCAGCAAAATAATAGATTTTTACTTTAATATTACTTAATTTAAATTAAAATTTTAATTTAATAATTATTTCATAAAATAAAATAAAAATATTTGAGAGGGGAATGATGTATATTCCCAGGAAGGGGAATTAGAATGGTTATGAATGGGGGGGGGATAGAATGAAGGATCAAATGGGGAGGGAAAGGGAAGATACGGTTAAGAGAGGGGATATGGGGGAGGGACAGCTAAAATTAAGGGCCATTTGAATGGTTATACAAAAATGCAATATAGTAGAAACTTCTTAAACTATAAACATACATGAAAGAAATCTAAATGGAATAATCAAATAGCGGGGAGATAAAGCCCCAACTTGATATTTGCTGTCTCCAAATGAAATGTCTAGTTTCAGGAATGGGTTATATCTAATTCAATTGTTGGTCAAAAAGACTCCATAGATACTCCCCAACAACCAGGCTATTGACAAAGTTACTGATTGCTCTCTCCAAACTGATGGTAAGGCCCTACTGCTGAAGATAATACCCGCTTAACTCACTGAACATGGAAAAGTCAAGGTGGTGCCTACCTAGAGCCTTCGCCCCTACTGATTAGTGTTCACTAGAAGATACTTTGCATGAGATCAGGAAAAAGGTAAACAACAATCCAACTACAAACCTTTGATCTACAACAGTGACCTGCCTGCAAAATCTTCTGGCACAACAGTGGCACAAAGCTTTTGGGAGTTAAGTAGCAAATATCTGATTAGATTTAAGGCCCACTCCATGAGATGGAACCCATGCCTGGCACTGTTGGAGTGGCCCATGACCTAAGACTAGATAGGCCAGGGATCCTGGGGAAATCCAACTACTACTATTCTGCTAAAGGGATGTAATACTAAAATGACTCCTGACATTCAGCTAGCTCTACTCATAGATCACTGCCTTGCTCAGCTATCCTCAGAGATGCTTCCCAGAGAAGCTACTGCAGTAGATAGGAACAAAAACCAGAGACCCATAACGTAACAAAGGGCAGAGAGTGAGAGACCTCCAAACAATCAGCCCTAAATGGGATGTCTCCATTAAAACCCTCTCTTCAGAGCTTAAGGAAACTGGAAGAGAAGGCAGAGAGATTCTAAGAGCCAATGGAGATGAAGAACACCAAGTAAACAAAGCCTTCTAAAGGCAGCAGGACTGATACACTTGTGAATCACATAGACTGTGGCGGCATATTCAGGGCCTGAATAGGCCTGTGCCAGATGGGTCCCAGTGCTGAAAGAAAATGGATACAAGATCCCAGACTGAACCCTGAAGATCAAGGTTTGCAGCATGCGCTCAAAGATGAACTGTAATCTGTGATGGTAAAATCTCTTTATTCAAGAAAGCACCAGGGCAAAACGCAGGCCAGAGCGAGGTCACAGGAACCCAGCAAGCACGGCCAGAAAGAAGGGGCTAGGGTCTCCACGTGTAGTCTTTAAGAAGCTTCCCTTATGTCACCTTGGCTTTCCTTCACCACGCCCTTACGGGCAAGTCCCGGGTCCACCTGGTATTTGTCCCAGGACTATTGGGCGGGGCTAGGGTGTCTCCCTACAGAACCCAATTAATAATCCCTTACCAATGAAGTCAGCTTGCCCCAGTCTAACTGGGTATGCAGACCACATTTAAGGGCAGGCCACATGCCCAGAAGTAAATGGTCAACACAAAATGAACTCAATAACATTCTTGGAGGTTCCTTGTTTACTAATGCTTTGTCTGGTCATTATTTTCTTTGTAGATCTTTTGCATATATATTATGGTTTCTAGTGTTGTTTTTATGGGATTTCTGTGTGTGCAAATATGTTTCTTATGTTTTTCTTTGGCACCTCTTCTTGTAGTTTGCATTGTCCTATACTGATTTTTTATTTTATTGTATTTTATTATTAATTTTTAGATGCCTGTTTGTATTCTAATGAGTGAGAAAGAAAGGCTGTGGATTTGGGTAGGTGGGGAGGATCTAGGAGGAGTAAAAATCATAATCAGAATATATAAAAATTTATTTTCAATCAAAATATATTTTGAGCCCAATTTTTCTCCAGCACTTACAAGATTTTGATCTACTAGCTTTGGATTCCATTACTTCTGAAGAAACATTTGACAATTAATTAAAATAACTGTTCCCTTACACAAAAAAGTACAGTTTCCTCTGATAGACCCTAGGGGCTCAATCACTGGTTTAAAATAATTTGAGTATGATGTGTATAGAGCCTTTTAGTTTTGTTTATGCTGTTTGGCAGTCACTGAACTTTTTTTTCCCAGTTTTTTGAGACAGGGTTTCCCTGTGTAGCCTTAGCTGATCTAGAACTGGCCTCAAACTCACAGAGATCCCCCTGCCTCTGCCTCCTGAGTTCTGCATTAAAGGTGTGGGCCACCAGGCCCAGCTCACACTCAACTTGCCTGAAAATTTTATATATTTCACCAAACTTGGGATTGTAACAGTAAATATTTCATGAAATATTTATTCTACACTAAGCTTTCTCTTTATAGATTAAATAATACAAATGTGAGACCTTTTGAAACTGTCCCACAGGTGCCAGAAGCTCTATTAACTTGTTTTCAGTTATTTCTTTGTAATTCAGGCTTTCTCTGTCTTGTCTAGTCCCACTTGATCGGTTTTTCTCTGCTCCCTGGGTCCTTGCAGCCACTTATAAGATAACCACTCAGAATTAATATATATTTATAAATTTGGTCAATGGATTGCTTGCTAGCTTACTGGTTAGCTCTCTCTTATAAATTAACCCATTTCTACTAATCACCAGGTGGTTGTAGCTTACCAGTGACGCCTAAGCATCTGGCCTCCCCAGTGGCTACATGGCATCTCTCTGACTTTGTCTTCCTTCCCTCTGTCTCTTTGTTCAGATTTCCCAGTTAGCTATGTTCTATCTATCCACTGGCCGAAACAGCTTTATTCATCAATCAATAAAAGCAACACATATTCACACATACAGAAGGACATCCTACATCAATATTTTTTTATCAATTCATGTTTGATTTTACTGATTTTCTGTCATTTTCACTTTGATAGACATTATATTCAGCAAGTCTGTAAACTTCAGACATTCCTTCAGCCTGAGTTTTAAATTTCAGTTTTTCTGCTGAGTCCTATCCCCCCACAACACCCCCCACCCAGTTTGGTTACTTTGATGATTTCAAGTTCTAAAAATTTGATATATGGATCTCATTAATTTCGTAATTAATCCCATTTTTAGGTTGTTTGTAGTTCACTAAAAGAAAAATTTTATTCTAGATCTTTTCTATGTTAAGACAGGGTCTTGTTATGAGGCCCTGACTGGCCTGGAGCTTATAGTCATCTTTCTGTGCTGGGATTATAGCATGAACTAACATACTTGTCAATCCTAGACATTTTAAATATTATGTAAGACTGAAGTATCCTGGAGATCACTGATTTTTGTTGTTCTTTGTTCTGTCTATTGCTTTGGTGGTTCCAACACCGGGTGGGTTTAAAGCTTTTGCTGTGCTATGTAAAGGTATCTAGGTAATGCTCCACTCAGAGACTAAGATGGTGGCTTATTCTATAATTTGCCATTTTGTGACTCTGCAATGCAGCCCAGGAGCAATGTTGTCCTCCTCAACTTTGTGTGTGTGTGTGTGTGTGTGTGTGTGTGTGTGTGTGTGTGTGTGTGTTCTCTAGCTGATTTGGCAGTTGCATCGGCAAAAATGAGAAAATTTCCTCAGGTTTACTCTCCTAAGCTGTTGTGTGGAGAAAGATATAGGATAGAAAGAGAGGCACAGAGAAGAAATGGGGAGATTCTATACTCCAGACATCACAATTTAGACTATTTACCAACCTATTAATAAAACTTTTCCCATGATGTTCTTGTGATAATCTAAAAACTCTCAACCGGAAAGCTTTAAACACATAAACCAGACAAAATATATAATATACCCACAAAACCATCCCTTCAACTTCACTAACAACCAGTTCAGCTAATTCTGTTTTGTCTCTCATTACTTCTGTCTCTATTACAGACAAATGCCAGATACTAATTTCATTTGTAAGTAGGTTCTATACATGCCACTTTGGAGGAAAACTGTGGGGAGATGGTTCAGTTAAAATATCTGCTTTACTTTCCACCACAGTGGCAAACTGGGAATGGTGGGCTTTCAGCATCAGCATTGGGGAGGTGGATTAAGCAGATCTCCAGAGTTGCTGGAGTCAACTTACCCAGCCTAATTGGTGATCCCCAGGCCAGTGAGAGACCCTGTCTTCAAAAGCAAAGTGGATGGCTTCCAAGGAACCACAACTGAGGCTGACCTCTGGCCTCCACATGTAGATGCACATATTATTACACATACAAATCCTATCCCATGCTATATTCAAACAAATAAACAATGTAGTGATATATTATTTATGATTTATTAAAGCTTGACTGATGATTCAGAAAAGCAAAGTCAGCTCCAAGCTATAGAAGCCAGGCACACACTTTTAATCCCAGCAGCCGGAAGCTAGGAGGTGGTGGCACACTCATTTAATCCTAGGACTCAGGATTAAGAGGTAGACAGATCTCTGTGAGTTCGAGGTTACCCAGATCTACACAAGAATGAATCAGTCTAAAAGAGAATTATAGCTCACAACTTTAACCCCAACATTAGGAAGTATATAAGACAGAAGGATGGCCCCAGAGAGACATTCATTCTCCAGCCACATTGAGGAGAGGTTACAGTCTGAGGCTTAGTGAGAGCTCATAGAGACAGGACCAGCCATTCAGCCTGAGGTAGAGGTAAGAAGCTAGGGCCAGCTGCTTTGCTTTTCTGATATTCAGCTTGAGGCTTGAACCCCAATGTAAGTTTCTTGATCTTTTATTTTCATGTTACAAAGCAAACTGCTAATATCAAATAGATCAGTGCTCAAATTCCTAATGATCTTTTAATATAAAGAATCATTTTCTTTTATACTTTAATTCTATGAGTTCATTAGATTTAGTATCTTAATCCAGTGGCTCTCCAGTTTTGTATCTGCTGTTTATCTGGTATATTTTATGGTTGATTTGTCTTATAATAGTTAAAAAAAGTCTTTATTTAGGAGACTGGAAAGAGATAGCTTAGTAGTTCAGGGCACTGGCTGCTCTTCCAGAAGACTCAGGTTTGGTTCCCAGTAGCCACATGGAGGCTCACAATTGTCTGTAACTCTAGTTCTAGGGGATATGGTGCCCTCTTCTGACTTCTGAGGGCACCAGAAGTACATGTGGTACACTTATATACATGTAGACAAACCCATATACACATAAAATTAAAAAGAAATTTTACTTGCACTTAATCTTTATTGAATTTTTTTGGGGGGTTTGAGACAGGGTTTCTCTGTATTGCTTTGGAGTCTGTTCTGGAGAATTTTTTAAAAGATAGGCTTTTACTATGTAGTCCCAGGTGGCTCTAATTTGCTGAGCCTTGTTCATCATCTTGCCACTGTCTCTTTCATATTACAAGCATGTGATACCACCACACCCAGCTTATTTTTATTATTTCTTTTCTTTTGAGACAGGGTTTCTTGGTGTAGTCTTAGCTGTCCTGGAATAAAGAGAGTGTGCCACCACTGCCTGGCTTATTTTAATTTTTAATAGACACCTAGTAATTGTTCAATACAATTTATACTGTCTAATGATTAAAACTAATAAGCATAGAGCTATTACTTTAAACATTTGCCATTGTGTTAGAAATGTGAAAATAGCTGGGCGGTGGTGGCGCATGCCTTTAATCCCAACACTCGGGAGGCAGAGGCAGGCGAATCTCTGTGAGTTTGAGACCAGCCTGGTCTACAGAGTGAGTTCCAGGACAGCCTCCAAAGCCACAGAGAAACCCTTGCCTCGACTTCTGACAGTATGGTGTCCAAATTGGACAAGCAGGACCCAAAAGAAAGGACTGCCAAACTTTCCCAAGACGTGGTAGGATAGCCCTTCAGAATATCCTGCTTCATAGAAAAGTCTGTCAGATATGCTAGGCCTGTAGGCCAAAGATGGATGCCCCAACATCGCAGAAGGACCTTGGGTGACTGTCCAGGCAGGCAGGCAGGCAGGCAGGCAGGCAGGCAGGCAGCAGGCAGGCAGGCAGGCAGGCAGGCAGGCAGGCAGGCAGGCAGCTGTTTCTGTCATTTCTCACAGTTTTTTGGAAGTCACTTGCTTGCACTTCCTGCTTACTCAGGTAATATTATTTCCTTCTCAGGTCTCTGATGGAGTTAAAGACTAGATAGTTTTCCTTGTTTACCAGACTCAGAAAAGAAATTCACTAAAGAAATGTTAAGTATATAAGGTTGAGAGACATTAAAATATAGTTTTGGTTTGCAAGTTAGAATAAAAGTGAATTAGATACAATAACCTTTTAGACTCTCCAAGATAGGATAGGTATGGATTATTTTCTATGAATTGTCAATTGTTAATGGGCTAGACACTAGTTGATGGATTTATTGCCTATATATACCATATATATCTATTGTACTTACTGTGTATAGTTTTTCTTATATTAGTTATAACCTTTTTATTTTTAGACAAAAAAGGGGAAATGTGGTGATATCTTGTTTGTAAAAAATAAAGCTTGCCTAAAGATCATAGGGCAGAGCTAGCCACTAGTTAACCATAGCGGTCTGGAGGTCTGTACAGACAGACAGGAAGTGATATGGCTGGGTGGAGAGAGGAAGTAGTAAAGCAGGAGGAGACAGGAGTTCACTTTCTTTTTGGCTAGGAAGTTGAATAGGTAAGGTAAGGTGGTTGTGGTTTTGCTCCTTTGTCTCTGATCTCTCAGCATTTTCCCCTATATTTGACTCTGGGCTTTTATTAGTAAGACCTATTAGAACTCATGTTACAAATATCTATGTACCACATGAGTGCTTGGTGCTCAGGGAGCCCAGAGGAGCATGCCAGATGCGCTGGAACTGGAGTTACAATTAGTTCTGAGCGCCATGTGGGTGCTGGGAGTTGAACCTGGATCCTTTGAAATAGCAGTGAGTGCCATCAAGCCCTGAGCCACATCACTTGGCTATCTTTTTTTTTTTTTTTTTTTTTTAAATACAGTCTAGTACCACTTTCCTGAGGAAAGTTGTCACACACAGTGGGCTGGGCCCTCCTAATTCAATTGAAAAATCAAGACATTCTTTGACAGACATATCGAGAGACTAGTCTGATGTCAACAATTCCTCAACTGATGCTTGTCCTCTCAGATGATTCTAGGCTGTATCAAGTTGACAATTATGGCTAACCAGGACATCAAGTTTTACCTATTTCTGCTTTAAAAATTATCTTTTACTTTCTTTTAATTTGTCATTTTTACTTTTCAGGATGAATATCAGCCCATTAAATTCAAGTTTTTTTTCCCCCAAAGGAAGCAAGTATGGTTATAAATACTCTCAATGCATTGTTTTAAATATATCCCATAGTTTTTTGGTGAGTATTTTACTTACTGAGTTCTATATGTATTCAAACTTCCATCCTGATTTCTTCTGTGCTATATGACCTACTAAGTTAGCATAGTTTTCCATTTCCAAACATTTGACCTTGATGTAGGTTAGTTTATCACACTTACTCTAACCTTCCTAATGCTTTGACCCTTTAATACAGTTCCTCATGTTGTTGTGACTCCCAACCACAAAATTATTTTCATTGCTACTTCATAATTATAATTTTGCTACTGTTATGAATTGTAATGTGTAATCTGTGTTCTTTGATGGTCTTAGGTGATCCTTGTGAAAGGGTCATTTGACCCCTAAAGGGGTTGCAACCTACAGGTTGCAAACTGCTGATCTAATACATGCATCAATTTTGGTAAGTCTATCCTTAGGAGGAACACATACTTACTATCTAGATATTGTTATTAAGATACCACATGTTATTTAAATCCTAAGAGTCTTTTTTTTTAACTTTGGTCTATTAATTATTGAGGTGAAAATTATTGTAAATGGAATTTTTGATTTTTTAGTTCTTGCTTTATATACTTTGAAGCCACAATCTGTAAGACTTTAAATTATGTTTTTCTTATGAATTAGTAAGTCTGGATTCCTATTTTAATAGGCAATTTCTTTTGGTATTTGATGGGCATTTCTTACTATTTATTTATTTTGTGTGCCACATATATTCATGTGTGTGCAGGTATGCTCACTTGTGTGTGGATGTTTAGAGGGTATCTTCCTCTTACTTTCTATCTTATTCTTTGAGGCAGGGTCTATCACTAAATCTGGGGCTCACCATTTCAGCTGGAGTAAGTGTCTACTGGGATCTGCCTATCATTGCCTCCCCCACCCTCCCACCCCCGCCCCAACCCGCCCCTTCTATCCCGGTGCTTGGGTTACAGACATGACTGAACTCAGTTTCCTAATGTTTACTCAGAAAGCATTTTACTCACTGAGCCAACTCCCAGACACATTTCTTACTTATCTTCAAATTTTTACATGATTGTCCTATAAATGGTTTATTTGGATTTTAAATGTTGCACCTAGTTCATTTATCATTTTTAGCCAGAAATCCCTTAGCTTTGCCTTTATTTCTGAATCAGTTCAGACATAGAAATGTAGGCTACCAGCTGTTTTCCTTACTTTCAAAAACGCTTATCTCCTTGAGCTTCTACTTTACTCTGAAAGGTTTCTAGGGTCAACTTAAATAGCATCAGGCCAGCAAGATGGCTCAGTGGGTAAAAACACCTACTGGGAAGGCTGATCACCTGAGTTTGACTCCTGGGACCCAAGATGAGAAATGAGAGAACTGACTCTAGCATGTTGTCCTCTGTCCTTCCCATGTGTGCCATGACATGCATGTATCCCCTTTACATACATAATAAATACATGTAAGAAATGAATGAGTTAATATTCCTTTGGAGGCAACCTTCCTTTTCTTGGGTTGTTTTAAATATTTTCCTGACTGTAGGTTCAATCTACACATCATCTAAACATCTTTTCTTTTCAGCAGCCTCCGTGTTATGCCTTTCAATTCTTGAAAATGTCTTAAGGTAACTGCTACACATTCCTATTACTACATTTCCTCAGTTTTTAAAATAACCACTCCCTTTATTATTGATGTTCTATATATGCAGTCCTTTAAGAAAATTTACCTGGTCAATTTTCTCATCTTTCTGTTCTTTTTTGTAGGATATAGTTCTTGGTAATCTAAAACCTAAGAGACTAAACTTTCTTTTTGTCTTGTCTACTCATGATGAAGAGGGCTTACCTAATGTGGGATTGGTGGGGGGTGCCCTTCAGTGGTATTTTAGGAGTGCAAGCTCCATAGTATGTTTGACTATTTTGGATTAATTAATTGCCTTAAAGTTGTTGTGAGCTCAGGACTAGACTCTCTTGTTAATGTTTGTGATTTGTACTTCCTGGGCTCACCAGGGAATATCAATTCATATCCTAAACACAAAGATAATTTTCTAGGGATGAAATCACAGGATAATGTTAGACGTGGTGGTATACGCCTTTAGTCCCTCCACTTGGGAGGCAGAGGAAGGCGGATATCTGTGAGTTTGAGGCCAGCCTGGTCTATAAAGCAAGTTCCAGGACAATCAGGGCTGCTACACAGAGAAACCTTGTCTCAAAAGGAAAAAAAAAAAAAACAAAAGAACCTCACCTGCTTACCCTTTCATTTTAGTTATCTCCCTCTAAGGGGTCTGGATGTATAAGTGTCTTCACAATGGTTACACAAACTCTAGTCTTTTTTTCTCCCTTCAGTGTTACTGTTAAAACCAAACTCCTTATGTCCACCCCTGACCCCTGAGTGGTAATGAGTAACTGAAATCACCAGAGGCTTTTGTATCATTTTTTTTTATTGAACTAAAATATAGTTGTCTGTTTTCATAAGAATTACTGGTTTTATTTTGAACTTATATTTGCCTTTTGAGGGATTCCTAATAAGTTTTGTACAATATTTCCAAGTGTTTTTGACTTATTTTAAAACATTTCATGTTATCTATCATTTTCTATAAATATAAATCTCATTTTCATTTTTTTTGGTGGGATGGTCATATCTTACTTATGTAGCCCAGGTTGGTCCCCAAATCATGACATGTTCTCCCAGTCTCTCTTTCTTTCCTTCCCCTTTTCTACATATGCAGAAATTAAGTCTAATTTTATCTCTGTTGATACTCCTATAAGTTAAAAATAAATGTGATAGTAGTCAACAATCAATCTCAGAGTTATTTAAAGGCATTCTGTTTGTAGTACTGTCCATAATAGTTTCACATGATCATAGAGGGCAGCACAGTGAGAACATAGACCTGAGTAAGTGATGGGGGATGTCCTTCTGTATATATGTTTCTCTTATTGGTTGATGGATAAAAACTGTTTGGTCAATAGAGGAAGGAAGATAGGTGGGACTAAGAGACGAGGAGAATTCTGGGAAAGGTAGGCAGAGAGGCACAAAAGAGACACCATGTAGCGAAGGAAGGAGTAACAGTTCCGGACCCTTCTCCAGTAAGATAAGACCATGTGGAAATACTTAGATTAATAGAAATGTGTTAATAATTAAGAGAGAGCTAGTCAGTAAGAAGCCCTAGCCATCGGCCAACATTTTATAATTAATATAGTGTCTGTGTGCCTTTTTGGGGCTATTTGGCAACAGGACCTGGTGGGACAAGAAACTCCAGCAACAAGTAGGATTCAATGTTTGGATTTCAACTGATATGACCAACACTTTAAGATATAATAAATTCTTCCACCCTAATGTTCCTCACCAGAAAAAGGGCTTTCTTCTGAAGACAGTATGTACATACATGTATCATGTGTATACACGTGTAAGCCAGCATCTTCCTCTCTTGCTACCAGTGAATTAGTTCTTTTTAAAATTCATTTATTTTTATTTCATGTGCATTGGTGTTTCACCTGCATGTCTATGTGAGGATGTCAGATGCCCTGGAACTGGAGTTATAGACAGTTGTGAGCTGCCGTGTGGGTGCTAATTAGTTTTTGAGACAGGTTTTTTTTTTTTTTTTTTTTTTTTTTTTAACTGAACCTTGAGCTCCCCATTTCAGCTGGAATGGCTGAGCAGCAAGCTATAGAATCCACCTGTCTCCCTTCCCTCCTTGTGCTGGAGTTACAGATGTGAACTACTACAAGGGTGGCCTGATTTTATGTGGGTGCTAGGAACTGAACTCAGGTCCTCATGCTTGCACAGCAATCACTTTATTCACCAGGCCATCTTTCCAGGCCCATAAAGCACTTAAACAAATAAAACAAAACAAACGAACAAAGAAAAAAACCAACAAGTGTTTGATCAATGTTTGCATTCACCAGTTAGGACTCCATAGGTTTTTACAAACCATAATCTTTCAAGATTAAGGTAAAAAATTTGCTGTGCAATCCCAATGACCCAAACTGAATTCCCAGAACCCACATAAAGGGGGAAGGAGAAAACTAACTCCATGAAGTTGTCCTCTGACTTCCACAGGTGTGCTGAGGCATGTGTGTGCCTTTGTGCACACACATACTTAAAAATTAAATTTAATCTTAATATATGTATAATATTTTAATTATTTCTATCTCAGTTTATTTAACTACAAAACACTACGGCCTTAGCAGTTGCCCCATGGAGTAAATAAAACAAAAAATTTAGAGTTACAAATATTTACATGAATCAAACAATACATTATAGAAATCATGTCTTCTTATATTCTTCTCTGAAGTAAGTCAATATATAACAAACAATACCTTAGCTTTTGGGGTAGCTTTAATTGTCCATATGCAATCAACTGCTTGCCCAGGCTTTGTTTTTTCTTCTTGTTCTACCTGGCTAGAACGTATTATTCCATCAGCTCCTGAGAGCTCAAACTGGCAATCTAGAAAAAAAAAGAAAAGATATTCAAAGAAAAATAAAACTTATAAAAAAATGTCATAGGAAGAAAGAGGTAATATACTAAACCTGGGATGGGATTTAAAATACCTCCAAGGTAAGTAAAGTCTGGATCTGCAACAGAAAAGAGAAGAAAGTCATTTGTTCTGAGCTTCTTTCAGACCTAACTGATGTCTAAAGCTTCAATACATAGCAACCTAAGAGGCACTGTCATTGGTAGATACTTCGTATCACTAGTAATTTGGGAGAATGTTTATAGGGTTGACATTTAATGAAAATTTGTACACTTTTGATTTCATCATGTATGCTTTATGCTACTAAAAATATTAACTGTCAAATGTAGTAGCTAGTCGATTAACATGGACAGATAAATAAAATATGGTATATTTAATACAATGGGACACTATTTAGCCTTAAAAGGAATATATTTCCTTTGTGTTGAGCTATGGTAAATGTTTTCTAAAATGTTTGCTTCAATGGGTAGTGGTGATATTTGCAAAACAATATAAATATACTCGATGTTACTGACTTATAAATAATTAATATTTAATCATAGTCAAATGTTCTTTTAAAAATATTATACAGATGCCTCAACAATTATTTCTAAGTTAAAAGAGGAACCACAAAAAAAACTGTATATGTAATCTTGAAAACCTAATTTACATACATGGTTTACTCCAAGTAAGAGGACACTCAATTCTTATAAATACTGTCTTTAATTGAAGATACTTTAGAGAGTTACCAAATTACATATTGGAAATAAAGTACTAGCTTAATTTCAAATACATTTCAAAGCGAGTGTTCTTTTTAAACTAAAAGTAAATTTGTCCTTGTTTAAAGAGTCTACTAGTGAACACCAGCTCTTTTGCAAAACAAAAAACAAAACAAAACAAACAAACAAAGACAGAATTAAAATCCTAAACTGTATTGGGAAAAACTTTTAGATCTTTCTGGAAAATTAATTAAAAGTGTTTTTCTTCTGTTTTTAAACATTTATTTATTTATTTATAGACATAAATAGCTCTGTCTATCCTGGAACTCACTATATAGACCAGGCTGGCCTTGAACTCACAAGAGATCTACCTTGTGCTACTGTAGTGTATATAGGCTAGCCTTAAACTCACTATGTAGTGTGTTATTATAGATACACCTTTAAAGAACATCAAAATAGCCTGGCGTTGGTGGCGCACGCCTTTAATCCCAGCACTTGGGAGGCAGAGGCAGGGGGATCTCTGTGAGTTCGAGACCAGCCTGGTCTACAAGAGCTAGTTCCAGGACAGCCTCCAAAGCCACAGAAAACCCTGTCTTGAAAAACCAAAAAAAAAAAAAAAAAAAAGAGAGAGCTTTAAAGAATTAAAAAAAAAAGAACATCAAAATAAGTACAGCTGTATTTTAGGCAACTATATTCCCTATTTATTTTATGAGTTTATATTCTAAGTTTAGAGATAAAACTAGGGAATCCCTGTCCTCCAGTAAAGAAGAAATATGACACAATAGAAAAAATAATCTAGGAAACTCTTGTCCTGGATTTTCTAGTGAATAGAAAAATACTTAATTCCTAAAATTTCTTATCTATAAAACAGGATGTTATATAATCTTTATGATATTTCCATTAGTATAAAATTTAATATAATGAAAGTTGTACCAGAAGCCCTGTAAGGTACAAGATGAAATATTCCAGAAATTCCTAGAAAATGGCAGCCCACAGAATGGGAAAAGATATTCACCCACCCCACATCTGACAGAGGGCTGATTTCCAAAATATACAAAGAACTCAAGAAGCTAGTCTCCAATACATCAACTAATCCAGTTAAAAAGTGGGATATAGAACTAAACAGACAATTCTCATTAGAGGTATCTAAAATGGCTGAAGAACACATAAGTAAGTATTCAAAATCCTTAGCCATCAGGGAAATGCAAATCAAAACAACTCTGAGATACCATCTTACACCTGTCAGAATGGCTAAAATCAAAAACACCAATGACAGTTTATGCTGGAGAGGATGTGGAGAAAGGGGATCACTCCTCCACTGCTGGTGGGAGTGCCAACTCGTACAGCCACTTTGGAAATCAGTATGGCAGTTCCTCAGGAAAATGAGAATCAATCTACCACAAGATCCAGCAATTCCACTCTTACGCATATACCCAAAATATGCACATTCATACAACAAGGACATCTTTTTAACCATGTTCATAGCAGCACTATTTGTAATAGCCAGAAACTGGAAGCAACCTAGATGCCCCTCAACTGAGGAATGGATAGAGAAAACATGGTACATTTACACAATGGAGTGCTACTCATCAGAAAAAAACAATGGAATCTTGAAATTCATAGGCAAATGGATAGAACTAGAAGAAACAATTCTGAGGTAACCCAGTTGCAAAAATACAAAAATGGCATGTACTCACTCATATATGGATTTTAGATCTAGAGTAAAGAAGTAGCAGCCTACAATCCACACTGCCAGAGAAGCTAGGAAACAATGAGGACCCTAAGAGAGACATAAATGGTCCCCTGGAGAAGGGGAAAGAGACAAGATCTCCTAAGCTAATGGGGAGCATGGGGGGAGGGAAGAGGGAGTTAGAAGAAAGAGAAGGGGAGAAGAGGAGGGGAGAGGAGGACATGAGGGAGCAGGGAGATCTAGACAGGGAAAGAATAGAGGCAAGCAAGAAAAGAGATACCATGGTAGAGGGAGTCATTATAGGTATAAAGAGAATTCTGGCACTAGGGAAATGTCCAGAGACCTATAACATTGACCCCAATTAACAATCTAAGCAATAGTCAAGAGGCTACCTTAAAAGCCCTTCTCGGGGAAACACTGTCTGGAAAACAACAACAACAAAAAACATTCAAACCCAGAGTCAATGAGGGGGAAAGAAGATCCCTCATGGAAGGCCTCACCCTCCCTGGGGAGCAGAAAGGGATTGGAATATGGGGATCTGTGGGGGGCAAGGGAGGAGGAGAGGAAGAGGGAATTGAGATTGACATGTAAAAGACGCTTGTTTCTAATTTAAATTAAAGCAAAACAAAAACTGTGTAAAATTTCTCACAATATGTAAAAAGAACAAAACAAAACTACTTTTGTTTAAAGTGTGTGTCTTTACATATAAAGTTGGCTGATTTAAGTTAATTAATTACGTGTGTATGTGGAGGTCAGAGGACAACTTGAAGAAGTCAGTTCTCTCCTGCCACCTTGTGGAAGTCTGGGGATTAAATTCAGGTTGCCTGGTCTATATGCAAATGTTTCTACTAGCTAAGCCATCTTTCCAGCCCTAAATTTGGTTATTTAAAAAATAGTTTAAAAAAAAGAATACTAAAAATTGTGGATGGGATGGGTGGATTGGTGGGGGGCATGGGTGGATGGGAGGGACAGGAACTGGGACTGATATGTAAAATAAGATTATTTCTAATTTAAGTAAAATTTATGAAACAACAACAACAAAACTGTGTGTGTATGTAGAGGCCAGAGGTCTACTTGGGTATCTTCCTCTATCATGCTCCACTTTTTGTTTTGTTTTAATTAGAAATTAGGATCTCTCATTGAACTTACAGAACCTCTCACAGAACCTATAGTCTGTGAAGGTTTTGGCTGAACCTTTAGGATCCACTTGGTCTCTGGGGTTACAGGTATGTGCCACCACTCACAGTTTTTCATTTTTACATGGTTTAACATGGGAGTGTAGGCCTTCATGTGCATAGTTTAACCACAGGAACATCTTTCCAAACCCTGAAAAACATGTTTTGTTGTCTATTTTTTTGTTTCAAGAACTCTAAACTTGTAAAGATGTGACTCATATGTAAGATATTTGTAATAGAATTTTATGACACTAAATTGATTACTTCAGTTAATTTAGGCTATAAAATTTAACACCTGACCTATTTAAACATATCACTTATTCTGTTACAAATGACTGGTTCTCAAACTTCTGTGAACAACTTCACTGCAGAAAATGTATATCATCTAGTCTGTCTTCCTCTTTACCCTCACCATTTTGAGAAAAACAAGTTGCCACATTTTAGTTGTAATAAATTACAATTAAAGCATACCACATTAACTATGATTTTTGAGGCAGAGTCTTGCATACAGCCCAGGCTGTCCTTAAGTGTGCCATGTTCCTCTCTCAAATTTCATAGCAGCTGGGATCACAAGTGTGTGACACCACTTAGCTATGCTAGCCATTGTTTTGGTGCACAGTTCAGGGTTAAAACTAAAGTCCACTGACACAGTTGCTCAACAGTCACCACTTTTTATCTTCAGGACTAGTTTTCATCATCAAAAAAGAGAAGTCCGAACTCATACTTTCTTTTCTTTTTTCTTTCTTTCTTTCCTTTTTTTTTTTTTTTTTTTCCCGAGACAGGGGAATTTGTCTACTTGGAGCTGTGTGAGAATTCTGAGTGCTTATGAGAAACTCCAAGAAACAAAGACAAAAACAGAACTGTTCTTGGAATGTGTTTTCATGCTCCTCCCAGGAATATGGGAGAGGAGTAAGTTTACTTCAGCTGTGTTATTCATATGTCTCTATGAAAAAGCATGCTTTTTGCCGTGTGTTGTCCCTGTAATTGAGTACCTTACTCATGTGATTCTTCTTAACTCTCAGAGTATAAATTGTCTGATGTTCTGAATAAAGTTGGCTATTGCATAATCCTTTAGTCCACTTCATTTTTAGTCCTCTTTTCCAAGTTCATGCCACCAACCAGAGTGGAAAACAACTTTAGGTAACATGTAACTGGACTGATACAACATTTGCCTTTTGTTTCTAAGTAATTTTCATTCGCATTTATCACAATTCACTTTGGAGCCCTCATGGTAGAGAGAACTGATTCTTACAAGTTGTCTACTAACCTCTACCCATCTGTGACAAAAATACAAATATACACAATAAATGTAGCACACACACACTCATCCATCACCTATCAAGTCATATTCATACAATGTTGAAAGAAGTTGACCTGAAGAATCAACATACTGCATGTGCCCATGGTGGTTTACTGATTGTACCAAATACACCACTCTTGTGGTAAGATGTGGATACAGGGGAGTGGAGAGGTGTATCTGGTAAGTACTTCCTGCTCATTTTGCTGTGATTATAAACTGTTATTAAAGTCTATTAGACAAATTTTACTGTTTGAAAATATTGTCCTTTCAGTATTAGATGATACCGATACAAAAAGCTTCCATAATGTTTATTGATTCAGATAGAAAGTGGTTTGATTTTTAAGGGATAAAAAAGCTGATAATAGAGCTGTATAAATAGCGTGACCAGCAAACTGAATAAAGAAATCCATTTTAAGAGGTAATTACCAAATTGTCAGCAATGATTTTAAACATAAAGTGACAGAATTATAATTAGTTTCATTTTGTGTATTTTTCAGTTAAAAATTTCTTCTATAAAAACAAAACAAAAATTATACACTTGCTACACCAGGTTGTTTTTTTCATTCTGTTATATTTGTAAATTCCTTGGGCACAATAACATACTGATTTCTGAGTTTCCACATTATACACATCCTTTTCATTGGATAGAGCTTTAGAGTTCTCACAGCATTTGATCAGTGTTCTTATCTACAAGGCACGGCTGACAGTGCAGTAGTGCTCAGATATACATACCCACATCCAAATCCCTGTGAGTTTTACTGTATATGTTTATAAAAAGTGAATATTATATTACAACACAAAGTACATCAACAAGAATTTTAAGACTGAGTATGAAGAAATGGATCGGTGATTAACAGCACTTGCTGCTCTTTTTAGGGAAAACTGGAGTTCTGTTCCCAAAACCCACAGGGCACCTGTAACTAGCTTTGGGGGACCTGGTGCCCTTTTCTGGCCTCTGTGGGCATCCTGTGCATAAGTACATGCAGACAGAGACAGACACACGCCAAAACAAACAAACAAAACCATGTATTACACAAATAAAAATGAAAAAGAATTTTAAGAGAAGCTGTAGTCAGAAGTTAGAGCACAATGGTCACAAATACAGAAATGCTGGATAGTCTTCCAGACACTGCAAGAGATAAAGAACAGATCTAGTTGGGTGTGGTGGTGCACACCTTTAGTCTCAGCAGAAGCAGGCAGAGTTCAAGACTAGCATGGCCTACATAGAGAGTTTGAGGACAGCTTATAGCTACATAGAGAGACTGTCTTAACCTCCCACTCACACCCCCAACAGAACAAGATTCAGTTCCTAGAGGGAGTGAGACTTTACTGGATTTTGGAATTTCAGCTTCCAGAACTACAACAACTTATATATTCCTCTCTTTAAGTTACCAGAACTGTATTAATTAGTTATGTCAGATCCAGGAGATGAATACAGAAGGTATTACTACTTTACTATTGCTAAGTGTCAGGCACAACTTTGTGCTTAAATGTTATAGCTACTAGGTGGTAGAGAAAAGACTCAAACCCAGATCTAGCCCTTTTAAATGCAGGTGCAGTGTTAATTCAATTGTTAAGTAGTTTCTAAAATATTGGCGAATGGTTAATAAATTCAATTTAAAAATCTGCCATTGTGGAACTTGTGAAAAGACAATGGATTGAATTATTTAAAAAATATATTTATTTTGATGTTGGTCTTAAATGTATGCCCTAAAAGACATTTAAGAAGAAAATGCAACTTTGTCTGGTCTCCCACAGAAATAGACTGGGATGTGGTCTACTGCTCCCTATTTTAAACAGTTTTCCACATGTTCCTAGACTGACTTTCTTTTGACTTTGACAATTTCTTCAGTCTTAATCTGATTACCTTGATCAAATTATTCCTTTCTAAACTCAAGATTCAAAAACGAATGATATACTCAAATACTGAAAAGTAACTGATTTTTTAAGGGCACTTAATTTGTTACCTGGAATGAATGAGTATTTTGCTCGAAATCCTAGTCCTTCAAGTTCTTCATCAGAACTAAATTTAATCCACATGAATCTTCCTGTTGACCTAATTAATGCAGGGCTTTTCATGCCACAGTAACGATCTATAAGAGGGGAGAAACCAAATGGCCCATCTCGAACTTCCAAGTGATCAAAGCGACATTCAAATGATGGCTCTATATAATAGCGTTCGTCAAAGGTCAGCTCTATCCGTTGACGAGGAGCGGCTATAAGGTAAGAGTAAGCAAACAGCAGCATGAACAAGGCATACATGTCGGACACAGATGGGACAAGCAAATCAATTACTTCAGTGCTTCACATCTGAGAAGCTTACTGAGAACTACCTATGTAAAGCCATAAGAAAAGCTCTTTCACAGGAATAATCATGCTATGTCATAGAATTAGAGTAACATTTCCCCAGGTATATGTAATTTTTAATTTAGTTAAATATACTTGGTTGACTAAAATTAGAAGAGGTGAAAGGTTAATTCTTGCTTAATCCATAAAAAAACAATGTGCCATATGCTGTGTATCATATGTGATACATATGTAAACAAAGGAACTCAATATGAACTGAAAGCCTAGCAAGGCATGCCAGTGAACTTACATTCCTTATCTATCAGGGAAGTTTCCCAAACAGTGGCACACTTAGTTGAACTATATTTTAAACAATTACAAATTCCCATTAAAATTAGGTATCATTTTGTTAATGTATTAAATATTTACAATATTTATCTTTATTATAATTTAATTCAAACACATTTAAATTTTGTTCAAACTGTTTTAAACAGGGTATTTAGCTAATGCTCTCAGTTTTATAGTGAAGTAAAAGTTTATCCAAAAAAAGATAGAGATTTGTCAAATACCTTCCAAAATATAGATACACTCCTTGTTTGGCGGATATGAGTCAGGATAGTTGGGTGAAGCAAAATGACCTCCATTGCTGGTTCGGACCCAAATGCCACACTGGGTTGCAGGAATGTGCTTGATCCCAATATTTTGTCCATCTTGAACAGAATTTTAAATATCATTTCAGTAAAACATAATAAGAATTCCTTTTCCCCCACACTCTAAACAATGGCCCACTCTGTCGCATATATAACTTTATAAGAACCACCGCCAAATTTAGTAAAACCAAGTACAGCAGAAGTGCAAGAAAAAAATCTTGATAGTACAGGGTATGTTTGCTACAAAGGCACCTGCCACCAAGTCTGACAACCTGAGTTTGATTCTCAGAAGACATGCAGTGAAAGGAGAGAACCCGAAAGCTGTCCTCTGAACTCCACACCCATGTGCAGTGGCACACTTCTGTGTGAAGGTAAAGCAGGACTAGGGACAACCAGGTGCAGCTAAGGGTGAAAATATCCACTTGAAAATTGAGAGGCTATAATGTTAATGAACTCAATGATAGTCCCAGGTTTCTCCCACTTCGTTCTCTTGAAGTAAGAGACTCTGACAGGAAACAGAGGTCTATATTTTGGGAATCCAATCTCTATCTAAGAAAGGATTAATCATACAGATCAGAGAGTCCCAAATGTCAGTTCAAATCCAAGATGAGAATCATAGTAAAAACATCCTACCCATACCTACAGACAACTCATAATCAGCTTTTTAGTGTCCCTGTACATATGCAAGGACAACCAGGAATTTGAAGAAAGCTTCTAGTATGAAAAACGGGTTGGAACCATGGAATAAAGCAACCCTGAGTAAATAAAGCCTATGCAAGGAAATGAAAACAAACAATAAACCCAAGTTACCAACCAACGAGTAACAACAGGATTTTAGGCACTTTCCCCAGAAAAAGAAAAGCAAATATATTCATAAAACGAAAAGAAACACTTTCTTAAAAAAAAAATAAAAGCAAGCTCCACCAAACAGAGAAAATCAATGAGTGAGAAAATTTAGAGCAGAGGTCCAATGCCTGTAGGTGTGTGTTAAGTTTTACTGGACCATATCAGTGCCCTCAATTGCTCGTTTTGGTTGCTTTCACACAACAAAAGAACTGGGTCACTGCTTCAGAGACAGGCTCACAGAGGCTTAAATATTTATTGGCTCTTTCCATAAAAAGTTTTTTTTTCCCAAGTGATGTCTTGCCTTTCTTTTCTTTTCTATTTTCTTTTTTAAATTTTATTAGTTCAAATTAGGAACAAGCATGTTTTACATGTCAATCCCTTCACCCTCTCCCTCCTCTCACCTCCATCCCTCCTCCCCCACCCCACCCACCCTCCATAAAAAGTTTTATAATTCTAAGTTTATAGAATAAAAATTGAGGAAGTCACCCACACTGGAGCAAAAATATGTGTGAAAATATACAGAAATTAAATTTATATTTAATTCATTATATTGACTTTCATAATAAACCTATCACTTTGTGTGTTAACTTAAAAAAAAAAAACCAAGAAGGCTGTAAGTAAATAGGAATTCCCAAAAAGACAGAATAGAGAAAATGAAGGAATTTTTTAAATATTAATCAATTTCTTTCAGTCCAGTTTTCCCTTCCCTCTTCCTCTCTTCCCAGTCCCTCCCCTCAACCTCCCCACCATCCACTCCCTTTCCCTTTCTACGGAGGCAATTTTAAAAATTGAGCAAAAACAAAATATTCCTGAACCTAAAGGCAAAATTCATATTGAAAAACTTTGATGAGTGGTTTAAATCCTGAGTGCTGATTTTTACTTTTATTTATATATTTTTGATGAGATGGGTTTTGATGAGCAGGCCAGTTTGAATTTGTGATCCTCCTGCCTCACCCTCACAAGTGGCTGGGGTTAAAGGCTTGCACTATTGGTTCTGAATGCTGATTTGACCAGAATTACGATGCAATTCTATCGACAAGGATGGTCCAGTAGGAAAGAGAGAGAATGCTTATGTTATAATGTGTAAAGGGGTGAACAGTAGTTATATAAAGGAACTAAACTCTCATGTTTCATGGTGAGATGTTGTTGAAAACTGAAATGACCAAAAAACAGCAGCTATTTAAAGCTTGCTAATTAAAGCATCTAAAGATGAAAAAAGAAGAGGGTAATCTTACCATTTTAGGGTAAGATGATTTAGAGCAATATTTCTAATGCTTCAATCCTTTACTACAGTTCCTCATGTTGTGATGATTCCCAACCATAAAATTATTATTATTTCTGAGATAGGGTCTTTTCTGTGTAGCCCTGGATGTCCTGGAACTCACTCTGTAGGCCAGGCTGGCCTCAAACTCAGAGATCTATCTGCCTCTGCCTCCTGAGTGCTGGGATTAAAGAGGAGTGCTCAACTACCACCAGCCATAAAATTATTTTCATTGCTACTTCATAACTGCAATTCTGTTACAGTTATGAATCATAGTGAAAATTTTTTTTGAGACAGAGGTTTGGCAAAGGGGTTGCAATCCACAGATTGAGAACCCTTGGTCTGGAGGATTAAAAGCTCATGCTTTGCAAGGTAATGGCATGTCTTCATTCTCCATATCAAAGGGAGAGAACCCATTTCCCAAGTTGTTCTGCCCTACAGATATACACTGTAGCATATGTGTGTCTATCTTTCCCCACACAAAATAAAGACAAAGTTTAAAAGAGTAGTGGTTTTCATAAAGCAGGGAAGAGGAAGAACAGAATGAAAAATAATTCTCCCAATTATTTAGTATACTTTGATTATTTTTATCATGTGAACATATAACTTTGATGAAAATAAAAAAAACAAAGTTGTACAGAAAATGCACTAAATTCTGACATGAAAATTTGCTTAAAAAAATCACACTAGCTAATCTTCTTTAAAGTCAGACAACAGGACCAAAGGGCTTTCTTTGAACATTTCACTGGAAGATTTTGCTTGTTCAAACTAGAAAAGGCACTTTTTATTTTTCCTGGTGAAAAAACTGTAAATTTCATTGAAATTTTGGATATAATTAACAGTGTATTAAAAGCATTAGTGATGCTGGCTTTTAAAAAGCTTATCAGGGCAAACTTTGAGTAGACAATTTAGCAGCTTATATTGGTTAAATTGAGGTCCATAGGTTGACAGAAAGCTTTAGGTCATTGCAACACTCAAGAGGAATGTGTTGATTAATATTTTTTTTTTGTCAACTAAGCTAGTGTCATCTAAGAGGGCAGCTCAGATGAAAACAAATGCCTCTGGAGACTGGTCTGTCAGCAAGTCTGTGGAGCATTTGTCTTGACTAATGACTGATGTGGGATGGTGCAGCCCACTGTGGGCAGGGCCACCCTGGGCAGTTGGTCCTGAGTGATGTAAGAAAGCAGGCTGAGCAGGCCTTGGGGAGCAAGCCAGTAAACAGCACTCCTCCATAGTCTTGGCTTCAGTTTTTGCCTCCAGGATCCTGACCTGGTTCCTGCTCTGACTTCCCTTGATAATGGACTGTGGTGTGAAACTAAGCAAAATAAATCCTTTCCTCTCCCAAGTTGTTTTTGGTCATGGTATTTATCACAGTAATGGAGAACAAACTAAGACAAAGGATTATGAAATAGCATTTAAAAGTTGGAAGTCTTTCAAACTGTCTGAACATACCATGCACCCGCAGACACATTACCTTGGGTCTTTTGGGCCACAGCAATCCCTTCCACTACAAGTACTGTTATTAGCAACACTAGAGAAAGAACAGAAAAGAACAGTTAAAAAGGTTTAATTTATATTACATTTTACTAAAAGATTAATGACTAAAATTACTTTTTTGTTTGTTTTTTCAAGATAGGGTATCTCTGTGTAGCTTTGTAGTCCAGGTTGGCCTTGAACTCAGAGAGATCTGCCTGACTCTGCCTCCTGAGTACTGAGATTAAAGGCATGTGCCACCACTGCCCGGCTCTAAAATTACTTTGTAAACATGGGTTTTGTTATGGAGGCTAAGCTGGCTTTCAACTCAAAATCTGCCTTCCTTTATCTCCCAAGTGCTAGGATTATAAACATGTGCCACCTCACTTAGTTTAAAAATCACCATTTCTTACCAACATTCACTACTGAGTCTTTGAAATACTAAATATTATGCCTTTGCACTGGCGAGAGAGCTGGCTCATTGGGTAAAGGTGCTTGCCACTGAGCCTGATAGCCTCAATTTGATTTTTGGTATCTATATGGCGGAAGAATGACTTCTGAAAGTTGTCATCTGACCTCCCATGAGTACTATGGTGGGAATGTGTAAAAGCTTGAACATGCAAACACATACTCACGCACACATAATCACAATGTACATAAGTGTTATATTCTGATTTACTATCAAACAACTAAAGAAAAGTTGTAACTGATTTTCTACTTATTTATATAAACACTAATAAATATTATGTGGCATTTAAAACTTTTCTATATGAAACAAGCCCATGTATGTATGTATGTATGTATGTATGTATGTATGTATGTATGTATTGTGCAGGTTTTTGCTAAGCCTGACTACTCCATTTACTCCACCGGAAGTGTGTTTATGCACTTGGCTAGCTGTGCAGTGTTATACCAAAGCTCAACTGGATCACCTGACTTCCAGAAGTCAGCTGGAACTGCTATTGTGAATCACTGTGCTGCAATTTGTGTTCTAACAGGAAGCCATATTCAGACACGATAGTTATTTCACTCCTCATCCTCAAAATTTGAGACCCAACAAACAATATACTCTTTTTGGTGTGTGACCTGAAGTAGTTACTAGACTTTCAATTACAACAACAACCACCACCACCACTGTAGGCTTTTGTTTGTTTGATTAAAGATCCCATATCAAAATGAACAATCCTTTTTTTCTTTTAAATTCCCATTTTAGGTGTGGTGGGGTATGTCTTTAATCCCAGCACACAAGAGGCAAAGGCAGAGGGTCTCAGTGAGTTCTAGGACAGCCAGGGGTTACACTGTGAGATCCTATCTCAAAACAAAACAAAATAAAACACTTCCCATGTTTATACTGGAACCAAGTTAGAGGAACAGAGCCTGGAACTTAAAAACAATAATCCCAACAAAATTAGATTTATGAATAAAAAAAAAACAAAGCAAACTCCTTGTCCCAAAACATTAGGGATTAGAAATTCACCAAGTAAAACATCCATTTATGTCAGTTATCCTCTCAGAGAAATCTTCCACAGTGTATCATTCAGATGACACACAACTGCTCAAAAATTTTGTTCGTGTTCCTTTCCTTCATAAATCCCAGGTACAGTTATTAATCAGTTTTCAAATTTATAAGCAAGTGACACAAAGACAGTAGGCAGGGTAAGGAATCAACAAATGGGCTGGAGAGGTGGCTCGGGGGTTAAAAGCACATAACCTTGCAGGGAACCTGGGCTTAAGTTCCCAGCACCCACATGGTGGTTCAAAATGATCTGTAACTCCAGTTCCAGTGGTTCTGACACCCTCTTCTGGCCTCCAACGGCACCAGGTACACATGTAGTGAACATACATAATGCAGGTAAAACATTTATAAATATAAAATAAAAATAAATAATCTTAAAAAAATCAACAAATAAAAGCAGGAGACCAACAGTACAACTATGATTAAAAAAAAACTGTGTCAAAAATAAAAACACAGTAGGCAATAAACACTCATACACAAAAAAATAAAATTTAAAAACAAATAGTTCTGGGATAGTACATTAGTCATAGAAATAGTTGGGCAGTGATGGCACATGGCTTTAATCCCAGCACATGGGAGACAGAGGCAGGTGGATCACTGTGAGTTTAAGGCCAACCTGGTCTACTGAGTGAGTTCTAAGACAGCCAGGGCTAAACAGAGACTTTGTTCCAAAAAAACAAAAACAAAACACCCCAAAACAGACCAAACCAAAAATAAGTCCCAGATTTGGATGTGTGTGAATAATTTCAATAAAGAAAAAAACAAATACTTTTATTTTGCACACATTATTAAAATATTTAATACACACATTTATTTTACATGCACATGGGAAAAATGGTTGTACCATTAGCAATATGTACTAAAATGTAAAACTAAAAAAAATCCAGTTTTACTAATATTAAACAATATAGATCTGGGGCTATGGTGATGGTTCAGAGGTTAAGAGCAGTAATTGCTCTTCCAGAAGACCCAAGTTTGCAGCACTCAATGCCAATGACTCAAAACTGCCTGTAACTACAGCTCTAGGAGATCCCACAGGTCCTTAGAGTTTCCTTGAACTTCTGCACACATATGGCATACATTCTCTGTCTCTCTCACAACATTCACTCTAATGAATATTTAAATAAAAACATAGTTTTTAATGAAAACAAAAAAATCACTAGGAGAAATTTTAAGGCAAAAAGAGACTTTCATCAAGCAGTTTGCAAACTGGGGAGACAGAGCCATTGGTATAAACTGTTAGTGTGATCCAAAGCAATGAAGAAGGCTTGGCTTATATAAAGTTCCTGGCCAAGTTCTCATGCTGGCACAAGTTTTGGTACAGACTGGTTGGTATTTAAAGTTTAAGGCTTGGTGTGGTGATGTACACCTGTGGTAGTGTGACTGTAATTGGCCCCATAAGCTCTTAGGGAGTGGCACTATTAGGAGGTGTGGCTTTGTTGGAGTGGGTATGGTATTGTTGAAGGAAGTGTGTCACTGTGGAGGCAGGCTTTGAGGTTTCATATATGCTCAAGACATGCCCAATGAGACAGACTACTTCCTGTTCCCTGCGAGTCAAGATGTGAGAACTCTGAGCTCTTTCTCTAGCACCATGTCTACCTGCAGGGTGCCTTGCTTCCCTCCATGAAGTTGATGGACTAAACTCTGAACTGTAAGTGAATCACCAAAATTAAATGTTTTCCTTTCTAAGAGTTGCCATGGTCATGGTGTCTTTTCACAACAACAGAAACCCTAAGACACACCTGTAACCCCAGTACTCAGGAGGCAAGGACAGGAGGATCTCTGTGAGTTCCACTCCAGTCTGGTCTACATAGGCCATCTAGGGCTAGAGTGAGACCCTCTCTCAAAACCAAAGCAGCAAACAACCGAAACAAAATGTACTTTACTGTAGGACATATAGCTCATTGGTTAGGTATGTTGATCTTGGTAGCTGAAATAGGAATATGACTAGGCATGGGATCCCAAAAGTTCAGCTTGTCATTTCTCCATGAAAATAGTACATATGTGACACCAACTCATCCCTCCACCAGCAAACTGTTACCAGACTCTTCTTGGAACCTGCTGCCAGACAGGGCATCTAGTCACCTGTTAGATCTCCAAAATCTCTTAGGTTAATTGGGTTCTGGTTTCCTGTTGGAATGAGTCCAGAGTCTTAGAGGTTTTAACATCACCCCGAGTCTGGTGATAGTCTTTTGTAGTATCTGTTAAAACAGGTTATGGTGCTCTTAGAAAGAAGTCAAATGTCATTACTAATAGGAGGAGAAATCATTGAAAGTGGTAGGGCAGAATGCAAGAGGAAATCAGTGCTTTATAAGGCACTTTTAGAAATTTAGCCAATTTTAAGAGTTGGAAAGTTTCAAATTCAATCTGGCCTAAAGTATCCAGGTACAAGTTGAGGTACTTACAATAGTTCCAGTACTGCCCCATGCAGGAAGGACTATTATTTAGGAATTCATGTGCGCAGGAGTTCATGGTCTTGGGCAGTGGAACTGTTGACTGTGTTAACAGCACAGGAGGGGACAGTTCGAAGATCCTGGGTAAAAGCAATTTCCAAATAAGGCTAAATTCAATCCCCAGAATGGACTCTTTAGAGTTGTCCTCTGATCTCCATGTGTATGTTGTTGTATTCATGTATAATACAATCAATAATAAGAAAAATTAAAAACCCAGACTAGGAAAAGTTTCCAACTCTGTATTCACTCTAGATGGTACCAATTCCTAGCAAAGATTCTAGTATTCGTCCATGTTTAGTCCAACCACCAGGATAATTTCTCCTAGTAAATCATACTCTTAGGAATGCCCACAGCTATTATCCTTATAATGAAGGGCTGGTATCAGGGCAATTGCCTCTAAAATAATTTTAAAAAGCCTCTCTCTACACTGTGTTATTTGGGCTTGGAATAAGTCTATTTGTAAGACAGCAAAAGGCATAGTCAGATATCCAAGAGGTTGGTACCTCTAATCTCTAACTGCCAAGACCTGTTCTTATGGCACAAATGAAAATATACCCAGCAGGGGCAGGAATGAGTCATTGCATTTTTTTTTTTGTTAAGATGACTTTCAGTGGAGAGGGAGATAAGAAGAAAGAACACCAAGTCAGTGAGAAAGAAACCCAGGCAATAATTCATTTGGCTTGTGGCTTGTGATGGGAGGAAGTAGATTTTCCAGCTGACCAATCCAAGTGAGATTGGTTACCAACAATAAAGTTTAGCTTTATAAGTAGCTTTTTTTCCAAACCATCTCAAAATACAAAGTTAAATCTAGAGGCAGGAAAAAAAATTAAGGAAGAAACTTCATTGATCTTATTAAGCATATTTATTCCTGAAAGGCTTCAGGACATGATACTGTAGAACAGGCCTTGGTGAAGTTGTAGACAACAGGGAATTATTAGGCTACTCATAACAAAGGCTTCAGCAGGGGTGTCATGGCATATTTAGTATCTCATTACGTTTCAGTTCACAGCCAAGATCTGGAGGTAGATGATGGTGATCTGTGCAGGGAAGTAGGGATGGCTAGGGTAGTCAGAGCAATAACAAAAATCACTGTTAGATTTCAATGGCAGAGACAGTGAATGGGGAAGATGTAAGAATAAGGGAGATGCAAGAGCAGTGGATTTCAACCTTCTTAATGCTGTGATCCTTTAATACAGTTCCTCATGTTGTGAGGATCCCCAATCATAAAATTATTTTGTTACTACTTCAAAACTGTATTTTGCTATTGTATGAATTGTATGAGCCTGACAAGCAGGATATCTGATATGCAACCCCCAAAGGGGCTGCAATCCACAGGTTGAGAACCAATATGCTAGAGGTTGTTTATGATTTCCTCTCATGGTGGATCAAACTTTAGTGAAGACCTTCAGAGGAGAGTGTTAGCAAGAGGATTACAGAACTGGAATGGATATCAGTCAATGTAATAAAGAGACATTGGTGTTATAGGACTATGAAGGAAGAAATAATATTTCATGGGAAAAAGTAGAATAAGAAAATCCAAGGGCTAGAGAGATGGCTCAGGGGTTGAGAGCACTGGCTGCTCTTCCAGAGATACTGAGTTCAATTCCCAGCAACCACATGGTGGCTCACAATCATCTGTAATGGGATCTGGTACCCTCTTCTGGCATGCACTGTATACATGATTGATAAATAAATAACTCTTTAAAAAAAACCCACAAGTTTTCAGCTAGATGCAAATTCATTTTGAAGTTATACTATTCTTGTCCTGGTTCATGGGAGAATCTGTTTTCTCAGATGTCACTTTATTTCTTTTGGAATGCAGGCTTTCTTTTAACTTGATTTTGGTACTAGTGGCAGGAGTTGAGGTCTATTAGATGAGAGTGAGAGGGGTCAGGAGCCTTTGTAAATGGTACTATTATGGTGGAAGTTCTACCCAAACCCATCCCCTATCTCTCCAAACCCTGATGCATCTCAGAAACCCCACCAAGTGATGACCCCTCCCCCAGAGATGCACAAGACCACTCCCACAGGGTATTTAAACTGTCCCCCAGAAAACAGACTTGTTATTTTCCAGTCTCTCTTTCCCAACTCCTCTCTGCAGGGCTGGAAGGCCATCTGGGAGCATTGTATCCATTAAATGTGGGCTTTTTCTAATTCGGTTTGATTTGGTCTGATTTGGATTGCTGCATCTTCAGAGAGGCTTACAACATGAGGAACTGTATTAAAGGATCACAGCATTAAGAAGGTTGAGATCCACTGCTCTTGCATCTCCCTGATTCTTACAGAAACTTTTCAGGTACAACCCTAGAAAACAAACCCCTATGCCTATATCCTTTAATTCAGCTTTACACAGGTTGAAAAGAAAAGCTTTCATTGAAGGAAAGATATAGGTTAGTTAATAGTACTTGAAAGAGTCCCTTAGGTGGGACTAGAAGGAACCTGAGCTAGTATCATTTCTAACACATTCTCTAGGCTTCAGGATCTAAGAGTGAGCTTTGTATACTGGGGGCATGCAGTTGAAGGATGTTAAGCAACCATTTGCTGTAATGCATATATCCTCTACTGAGCAGGGATTGGTAAAGTACTTTGTCTAACACTTAGATGCTAAGTGCATTGGGCAGCCAGCAATGATCTCAAAAAGAGATTAAAAATGTCTTCCTATAGGAGTGGAGGGGTGAGGGGAACTTGGGCAATGGCAGACTAAGTATCTCACATTCTTACCAACTAGGTGTTTATTTCTCAATTGATATGTGCAATATATCTAGACAACTGGGGATATTAAGTACAATGGAGCTACTGATAGGCTGCCTTTACAATTTGAATAATTTTTCTATATAATGAATCCTCTTATCACTACAAAGTTCCTGGGGGTCCTTCTGGTGAATAATATTGTCCATGGTTCTAGTCTAGTGGTAAGGGAAATTTCAATTCAAGATGAAAACATGCTAACCATAACTAACACATATTAGTATCCTATGAAGTGTTAAGGTGAATAAACCTTGTCAGACTTCAAATGGACCATCAGACAGAGATGACCCTGGAAGCAGGATTTGGCTTTCTAGGACTGTCCAGGGACATATTTCCAGAGTCAATATATCTCATAAACTGACGAGTGACAGTTTATACTTGCTTTTCCTATTTGACCACTTTGCCAATATTCTAGGAAGTGAAGACACAAAGAATAAAAATTAATTGTGCAGGCTGGGATGTCAATTCATACCCACCCAAAGATGTCTCCTGCCCATCCCACCCATAATCATTTCCCACTCATGGCCATGCAAAAAATAGCTTGATCCTTTATTAGTTGGTGGCAGAAACCTAAGGTTAAAAGAGCACAGGGCAGCTAACAAAGGCTAGGACGTTAATATGCTTGTTTCTTGAAAGACAACCATTTAAAGTTCATGTACCTTATTTGTTGGAACTCTTGAGGAAGTAAAAATTTTCTGTGCTCTCAGAGCATACCCAGCATATATGTGACTCTCCAAATGTACCTACTGTCTGTATAAAGGTTTCTATAGACAGTGAATGGAGCACTAGCTTTAGAAAACGGTCAAAGAAAATTAAAGCAAATTTGGTTGGTTAATGACTACTGGATTATCTGAGATAAAATCTTTCATAAACTGGTTGTTGTAGTATGAACTCCACAAAGCAGTTTCTTGTTCATCTAGTAAGGGAGAAGTTGATTAGCTGGGGCAAAAGAGTCAGGAGGGACACCACAATCTGGGAGAGGAAGCAGAACAGCAGCGCCCAACACATCCTAACAAGTGATAGTGAGGAGGAAAAGACTTCATAGGTGGGCTGCTAGCAGAGATAATGCACATAGTGAAAGCTCAAAATACTTTCAATAGAGGGAGGGGCACAGATGAAAGATCCTGTTCAGCCAGTCAGTACCTCATACAAACAGGAACATAGTCTTCGGGCCAGTCGATCTAGCTGCTGTCTGTACTGATTCCAATGTTCTGTTTTACCTTCCTAGATCTGAGGTAGGATTCTTAGTGCCTTCCTGTCCCATATATAAGTAGGTGAGGAGAGTGTAATTAGGTGTCACAAAGTGGGAGTTAATGTCAGTTGCCTCCTGATCTCCTTGAAGAACTGTTTTCCATTGTAGAACCACTAAATATGGTAAGGACAGGAATTTTTCAGTCAATTGTACAGAGATTAGAACACCAAAGAAAAGTTTAGTGGCCAGTTCTGGAAGTAACTAGCAAGTTCTAAAAATCGCAAGTTGTGTTTTAGTGCAGGGAAGAAGAGAAGCTAAATGTCTTGAGGGCCATAAAGATAAGATTCAGATCTTTATGCATCAAGAGTTAACTCCCAAATCTGATAGAAGTTTGACAGAATTGTAGTCCTTATACTTTCTGGAGGACAGGCTATGACAGAAGAGGAGGCTTTCAGTATAGAATTCTTTGGATGAGACATCTAAAAACAGATTATTCTAATATTGGAGAAAAATTGAAACACATTGGAAAGATAAGCTAAGGCTGCCTGGATAATCTAAAAGAATTAGGTGGGGCTTTCAGTATACCTTCCTAGGTAGACTGCTGATCCTTTCATGTTAGAGAGGCACTGGCTCTGAGGATGTACTGAAAAAAGCACCGCAGAAGCCACTGGCTTCTCTGGGGAAACACTGGACAACGAAGTATGAAGGCCAGCAATCACTGGCTGTTAAGGAATAACTATTTTGTTAACAGCAATCAGATCTTGAAGAAATCTCCATCCCTTTCCATTAGGCTAGTGGACAGGTAGGATAAAAATACTGTAAGAGCAGGAAGAGGGAACACATTTCTTATTTGTGAAATCATCTGAGTTGTATGTCATCAAGAGACTTAATGGCTATTGTGTAATACTGGGAAGAAATTTGTTAGGATCCACCTAGATTTTGGAGATGCTGAATGAATATGTCCAACATCAATACTGGAGTCCAGAGGTTCTTGGTCAATCTACTGGAATGTAGGTGGGTGTGGCAGTATTAGAATGTGGCTTTTGGGTGGGATTAATTTTATTACTGTTTCTCCTCTGAGAAGAAAGACCTTGATTCTGTGTTCATGAACATTCTCCTTAAAAAGGGTTGTAGCAATCAGCATAGTGACTTTCCAGGAGAGATTTGGAAACTGTCAACAGATTGGGTAACAAACTCAACCATCTTAAGGAACTTGAAACTCTGGGGAAGAGACATGAGTGTCAAGGTTAATAAGGAACAGAATATCCCAAGTGTTGTGGTTTGAATGAGGATGGCCCTCACAGGTTCATGTATTTGAATGTTTAGTTTCCAGCTGGTGGTCTGTTTAGGAAGTATGACCTTATTACAGAGTTAACGTCATTGGAGGTGGGCTGTGAGGTTTCAAAACCCATACCAGGCTCAGTTTACTGTCTCTCTCTTGCCCGGAGCTGTGGATCATGGTGCTCTAGCACCATGCCTGCTGTCTGCCACAGCACTCCCTACCATGATGATCGCAGGCTAAGCCTCTGAAACTGTTAAGGAGGTCCTTGATTAATTCTTCCTTCTGTAAGGTGCGTTGGTCATTATAAAGTCTTTTCACATAAGTAGAACAGTAACTAAAACACTATGTGTCGAACAGCGATTTGATTAGCTGCTCTAGTCAGGTTTTTTGTGACCATAACAGATACCTGAGAAACAAAGTAAGATTTATTCTGGCTCAGAATAAGCACAGCAAACAATTAACTCATTGGTAAAGTTAACACCTTTATGGTTCAATTATCTCTCAATAGAGCCATAAGTGTTTTGTGTGTAGGAGTACACTTTATTTTTGTGTGTATATGTGTATGTGTAAGCTAGAGAGGTTGATGTCAGGTGTCTTCCTTAATCACTTCTACTATACACATATATATATGTGTATATACACACACATATGCATATATATAGTAATTTTTACACCCTTATCACTCCTTCACACAGTCATATGTACTCTATTGCTGAAACCCTCAATAAGCCTCCTACTTTGATGTCTTCTATTTTTTTTGACTCACTGAGGTTAATTACTGTTTGTAGAAGTATGAGAAGGGGTTATTGTGTTAAACTGCCTTCTAAATACTTACATTCACACCCATAGGTTAGTGCTGCTCTCAGCCTTTATCAGAGATGCTTAATTCTGAAGCGAGTGGTCATGAATGCAGCAAGTCATTATGCAGTGATTCACAACTGGTCAAACTGTAGGAAATAAACAATTGTGGAATGCTTGCATCTAAACAGGACATCTACAGCACCCTCTGCAAGGCTTAGGGAACATCATGGAAAAGGCGGGTGCAAAGAATATCAGAGCCTGAGGTTAGGAAGGAGTACTGTGAAACAGTATCTTCTGGACATGACATGTCCACTGTACTGATGAACCCACATAGCTGTGGTTACCTGCACAAGACTGGGCTCATAACCACTTCATCGTGCATGGGGGAAGGATTCATGAGGACCCACCTCTTACTGAGGGACTGGGTGCTGAGGGAGGAAAAAACATTTTCTTCAGTGGCATAGCTTATCAGTAGATAAGTTGTCGATCTTATTTTTTGAGAAAAGGTTTCTCAATGAATCTCGAGCCAATCAATTTGATTAGATTGGTTGGCCAGCAAGCCCCAGGGATCCTACTGTCTCTGCCTTTCCAGTGCCAGAATTATAGGTATACTTCACTGTGCCTTATATTGCAAGCACAGTACACACTGAGCCAGTAGCCCCTGGTTTATATCCAAACCACTGCACTAGCTCATCTTCAATTTTAATATTGAATTTGCCTAGTTGGTTGGTTTTAAATAAGAAAAATGACCACGGAACATTCCTAGTTTTGCTTGAAGTTAGAATTAAATAGCTTTATCAGGGTTTAACTGATTGTATTTGAAGCAATTGCTTGTAAGTCAGTCAGTTTACAGAACCCAAACAGAAAATCAAAACCAGGACTTTCGACTGAGAAGTGGAGGCCATTGGTAGTTTTTAACTGGAGAGTCCCTAATTTGATTTGTTTTCTCCTAGAAAAGGTTTGAGTAGTTTTATGTTTCTTATCCTTTTTTTTTTTAAACAGAGTTTTAGTTGGCTAAAAGAGGATGTTTCATGGGGGTGCTGTGCTGCTCTGCTGAAATCCTGTTGTTTGACCAGGGTGTTGAAGGCTTCAGTCTAACCAAAAATCTAGTTAAATAAGTTTAGAGTCTTCTTCACAACTCTGTAACTTCTAAGTTTTGACAAAAAGTGTGTTCCAATATATTAAAGTGATTAAGGGTACAGTGCTGGCATTCTTGGAGGGTCTTATAATAATGACTTTTAGCCACTGCTGTTGCTGTGTGTGTTATCAAGTAAGTGTGTGTGTGTTTGTGTGTGTGTGTGTGTGTGTGTGTGTGTGTGTGTGTGTGTGTGTGTGTACTATTAAATCCCAGGGGCTTAGATAGCTTAAAATCTTCAAGAGACTTTGACATTAGGCAACTCGCTTCCATTCCTGAGCCTGTTTATTTCCCAAAAATATGAGGTGATAAAATGTATTTGAAATTCAGGACAATCAGTTTGGAGGACTAGGAAATTTTTGAGAAAAGCTGAACATCCCAGTTAGTACAAAGAGTGTCAGCAATATACTTCTAGTAATAGTTATTCAGATTTTAAAGGGTGCAATTAAAAAAGTCTTAATGACTGGACAAAGGAGTAGGGAAGTTAGGGGAGGAAAATAAAGGGAAGTCTGGAGAATCGGGGGCTGTGTAAAGAGGGGAGTGGATAGCAAAGTGGGTGGCTGGGAAAATGTAGATGGTTGGCAAGTAGAAACAATGGTGGTTATATTTGCTTTAATAGCACTGATGGTTTTAACTTTGTTGATGTTAGTTTCTTTGCTAAACTTGTTGAGTTCTGGTTTAAAATTATTCTCTCCGAGACAACCAACAATAGAATCTTACACTTGTTGATAAGCTTTCAAACACTAATTAAAAAATGCTTCCCAATGCTTTAACCAAGTTTAGTATCTATCTATCTATCTATCTATCTATCTATCTATCTATCTATCTACCTACCTACCTACCTACCTACCTACCTACCTACCTACCTACCTACCTACCTATTTTGGAGACAGGGTTTCTTTGTGTAGCCCTCACTGACCTGAAACTCACTCGGTGGACCAGGCTGACCTCAAACTCACAGAGATCTGCCTGCCTCTGCCTCCTGGGTGCTGGGATTAAAGGTATGTGCCACCACTGCCTAGCTGTTTAGTATTTTATCTGTTTTAACTGGGCATGCAAACAGACAAATTTAGTCCAGAGACCTAACCAACCACTTTTTTTTTTTTTTTGTATATAACTTTTAGTCATGAAAAAAGCTAGAGTAGCAGAAGGTGACTGATCAGCAGAGAGCTTAAATGCTGGCTTACCCCTTTTGCGTGTACCTAATGGAGTCTTTTTTCATGCAACTCAAGACTTCTATAGGAATCAGAGGGGTATGAAACAAAAGGCTTACCCAGTGTGCCTGGTACAGCCAAGAAGACAACTGAATGTAAGTGGCTTTTGTTGTTGTATATGTGTTGGTCCAGAATACTGTATGAAAATTGGAAGAGCCCATTGGATCTCAATTTTGATACCACTGAATGTAAATACAAATTTGTTAAGATTTTAAGCCTATAAGGAAGTTGTATCTCAATATTTTGCAAACGGAGGAAACAACAGCCTTTGGTGGAAAATCCAAGTGTGATTTAAAAGAACAAAGATGGAGCTGGCTGGTAAAGACAAAGCTTTGGCTCTAGTCCTGTGAGGAATGGCAGCATCAGGGAAATGCTAGGCTTCACTGGTTGATATTTAAACTTGTTTTTAGTCATAGCTAACTGGTAAGCAAAGGTGAGACTTATTTCAGGGTTTATCTTTTTAAAAATTACTTTATGTGTAAGTGTTTTGCCTTCATGCTTGCATATGTACCTGTGTGTGTTTGGCATCCTCATCAGAGTCCCTGGAACTAGAGTTACAGATGTTTGTGAGCTACCATATGGGTGCTGGGAACTGATCCCAAGTACTCTTCGAGAACAAGTGCTTCTAACCACTGAGCCATCTCTCCAGCCCTGGAGTTATTTTTCTTGACAGTTGAAATAGGAACAGATTCAGGCAAGGACCAGAACATTCAGCTTGTGGTTCTTCTAAGAATAAAAATGAGCACTCTATACTTGCCAGCAAATGTCTACCAGACTCACTTTGAATTTAAGACCAGTTAGTCTATTAACTAGAATAATTGGGATTCTTCTAGAATAATTAGCTTTTTAGTAAGTTCACCCAAGTGTTGCTAAGGCTATGAGAAAGAAAATGTTCACATCTGCCCACTGGATTGTAAAGTGGCGCAACTTTTTGAATGTAACATCCAGTAATGTACTATGGTTTAAAAAATGTGCAGGACCTACCTTGCAATTCTGTTTCAGGTTTGAGAAAGGAATTAGACAGTATTTTTCAAAGTTCAATTCACACCAATCACCTTCAGGGTTATCAGATCAGATAGTGGTGGGTGAATGGTGTTTACTTGTAGCTATCTAGAGGTCTAGAACAGGACTCAAGAATCTGTATCTTTTCTCAAAATCATTTATTTATTTATTTATTTATTTATTTATTTATTTATTTATTTATTTATTTATGTATTATGTACAGTGTTCTGCCTGCACGTGTCCCTGCAGGCCAGAAGAGGGCACCAGATCTCATTACATACGGTTGTGAGTCACCATGTGGTTGCTGGGAATTGAACTGCCTGGAAGACCAGTTGTGCTCTTCTATTGAGCCATCTCTCCAGCCCAAGCATCTATATCTTTAACTGATGCTGGTACTGCTGAACCCAGGGCATACTGTGAGGACCTTGCAATAGGATGATCATACTTTCCCGAAAGAAACAAGAGAGGTTGCTTTTTTCTTCTTTGATACTGACAGAGACATGTTTTGGCCAATAACAGATGGGGCAGGAAATGGACTGATTGGTTCTTGTAATGTTGATCAGGTGTATTGCTTTACTGTTTTCTTAAGGCTCTACAAACATTTCTCATTGTTTCTGACTATCCACACTTACTATGAATCTTTTTGCACCTAGAAAATCACCTCTACAATGTCTAAAACCTCCTTCTTCTAAGAACTTCTTACAGATTCACTTGACAGAACCCTCATTTTACTTCTGTGACTATTTATTAAATCTCTACCAATCTGAACTAACTACTTTTCAATTTGTGCATTCACATGTTAGCATTAGGCCCGGAATATATAGCAGAAATACCAAAATGCACAGTTTAAACAGGGTACTATCATACTTCTGACATATGAACAAACAAATTAGAGATAACCAGTCAAAGCAAAGTGAAGGTTGTTATCAGAGAGCCAAGACTATTCTATCTTATTCAGCTAGGCTTTCTATACCCCAAAACATCTCATGGCTCAGTGTGGATATTAGGTTGCCAGCCATTATAACTCTCCAAATTTACCATGCCTGCATCATACTCAACATGTAGGAAAACATGACATAGACTATTCCCTTTCCCTTAAACAAACAAAACCAAAATTTACCCACAATTTAAAATTGTCTTAAAATAAAAGGTTTATTATAAGTAACAAAGTAAGTTTCCTTAACATGTACATATCATTTTACATTTATATGTACCACCTATACAAAATTATGTGACCATATCTAACCTAAAGAGAGAGCCTGGCAACAATTTTTATTGTAAATAACCATGTTTCTAACTAAGATTCAGAGAATTACTGAAGAAGAGTAAAATAGCTCTTTGGTGACAATCTATAAAGTTTGTCTTACAGACCCTGAGGATTACTTGGACACAGCAGCCAGTTATCTTTTCAAAGTATAATTCAGATCACATACTAGATATTTATAAAATTTTCCAAAAGACTCCCATTACATGCAAATTAAATCTACCAGCCATATTCTTTTGAGGTCCAGTGCAATCTGGAATCTGATCACTTTTCCTGATTCCTTTCTGTAGGTCCACAGACCCTCTTCCCATTACTTCAGTGTCAAGTAGTTCTTGTTTCAGGGTCTAACCCATGTTATATGTCAAGAATTGATCTCTGCATGGCTGATTTCTTCATTCTTCCTAATTTTGTGAGGCTTCTCCATTTTCCCTCTTTTCTTTATCATCTTACTCTACTGTCATTGTTACTTATATGATTTTTTTCATGTGTGTATGTGTGCTTATTTAGCTTATTCCCACTAAAAAGAGGGGCCATTTTTATCTAGTTCACTGATATATCTTCACTGCTTAGACTGGCCTGGCCCATAACAGCACTTCATAAAAATTAGATGAACACATGAAGTGACTAAGGAGGGATCTGATTACACACAGTACTGAAAGAGCTGTACTAATAGACAAACTCATATTTCACTTAAAAAGTAGCATGTACACAGCCTAGCTTTTTATTTGAGTATAAATCAGGGAGATACAAAAAGAACAGACTTTGTTTTTCATTTTATTCAGATACCAGACACTACTCTTGTTTATCAACCTGGCTCAACTTATCTTTGCTAGCAATTAAACTTGTCTCTTTCTGGGTATTCCTGTTATAAGCATCTAGGCAGTAAATGTAAGGTTTGTTAAATCTAACACAAGATGACAGAATGATGGCTTTTTTTTTGATCAACTATATTCCAAAGCACAAAAACTACCCAAACTTAAATCTCATATATTACTAGTGGAGAATGAAGATGGTTGGTAAACACATCATTGCAGCCTAGAGATGCCGATCTGATCATCCTGCCAGGCACATTTATAAGAAAGTGACTGCAGCAGAAGCGCTTTCTCCCTCTTGCACAAGGGGACATGATGCTGTCAGTGCTCGGGAGAGCAGGTTTGTAGGCTACATCTTAACAAAAGGAGTCGACTTTCCACATCCATAAAAACCATCATCAAGTTTTCATGTGACTAAGAATAATTACTGCTATCTTCTAGTGTTGTAATTTCTAATATATTACTCTATGCATATTTGATCAAACCAACTTTAACCAGAACAGAACTAAGCTTTCTGGTTAGTATATAGTACTCTGTCATTCTGTAAGAACTATGCTCACATGTTGAAAGGTGGATGCTTTCCCACCACAATTACAGCAATGCTCCTCTTAATGTTGTTGTGGGTTTCATTGTCAGAGTGCCTCTGAAGGGCTTCTGCCATTAAGGAAAGTTTAGGAATCTCTAGTTAAATCACCTCTTAAGAGCTTCCTTTCTAACTCAATCTTAACCTTAAAGCATTCCAGAAAACACATTTAAGACATCAAAAATTATTCTGAAGGAGAATACATAGTAAGAAGATAGATTGTAATGCACACATTCTTCTCTCTTAAGGAACACTCAGGTTTAAAAATGTAAATTGGCTTCTAGTTCAAGATTTATTATAATAAAACCATTGTTTAGGAAGAAATTTCAATTGATAATTAAAACAATTTATTCCAAACTGTGTGTATGCATAGGTGGCGTTCAGTTTTAAGAAGGCTGTATTAAAAAGAAGCTTTACTGTTAAAGGGATAGTGCCCTTCATATTTTTCCTGGGTGAGATTTAAGACTAAAGAACTCAATTCAGACAAGACTTAAATACACAGGGCTAAAGAACAGTTAAGCTCCATCACATCATAAACTTAACTTCAGATTATCTAGCTTTGAATAGCAATGGGTCTAATGGGATTTTTCTGAAGCAAATGTGCAGTATTTGAGAAGAAACAATTGATTCATAATCTCAATGGAAGATTTTCATAGGGTTATAATGCCTAGCTACCATAGACAGAAGCTTGACTCAAATACCTGAAGTGGTTAATAGCAAGTGAAGTAGTCACTTTCACTAATATTGGAAAGGCTCAAATAACCTAATAGAATCACTCTTGCCTGAACTGCTGCAAAAAAAAAAAAAAAAAAGATGGCATCTTTAAAAAGTAAAATTAGGCTGGCAAGATGTCTCAGTTGGTAAAAGCACTTGCTGCCAAGCCTGACAATCTGAGTTCAATCCCCAAGAACACCCTCCCACAGATTCTGATCTCCACATGTATGCTGTCCTATGTACATGCACACATTCATGCACACAGACACAAATAAATTAATGTAATTTAACAGATCACTTTCTACTCATAACTTCACATTCCTTTCTGATGTTTACCAGAAACTAATCATTATATTCCAAAACAAGGATTTTAGAAAGTAGCATTTATAATTAAACAAGTGTTAAATAGCTACTTCAGAGAAAAACCTCTTGGTGTGGATAAAATTCAGTTATAAGACACTTACGAGGTGCTTTTTCATGCCCTGGGACACAAGTAAATAGCAGCACTGGAAAAGCATAGTTGTCTTAAAGTACATTTTGTTTTTTGTTGTTTTTTTTTTTTTTTGAGACAGGGTTTCTCTGTGGCTTTGGAGGCTGTCCTGGAACTAGCTCTTGTAGACCAGGCTGGTCTTGAACTCACAGAGATCTGCCTGCCTCTGCCTCCCGAGTGCTGAGATTAAAGGTGTGCGCCACCAACGCCCGCTTTTAAAGTACATTTTTAATAATATTATTTTATGTAGGAAATACATTTGATTTAAAAAGCAAATGATCCAATATATGCAGTAAAACCCAAGGCCCTCACTTTTTCTTTCAGCCTCCAGATTGCCTTCTTAGGTTCAAATTTTGTATATATATATATATATATATATATATATATTATAATCTTTCAAAATTCTAATGCTTACAAAGCATAGTATAGAAGAATTAAAAATAGCTTGCTTTCTCTCTACAAAGCTCACAACAGCACAATTATCTCAAGCTGTAAAAGTACTTCTGCCATGTAAAAATAGTTCAGGTTGAATAATATTTGAAAAAAAAAAAAAAGCCAGATACTACACTGTTTTCACTGGAGCTCAGCCATCATCACAGAATCTTTTCCGGATAGGCGCAACAATCCACGGTGGCCAGAGAGGGCAGTGTGTACCCACTGAAAAGCAAAGGCAGGAAAGCTGCAATTCCTTGAGTACCTATGGAGATTGCCCAATCCAGTTCAGTTTCGTCCGGTTCTTAAGGTAAAGCTGTGTCAGGGATCCAAGTGATTTCTTGCAGGAGGCTACTCAGATGGACTTGTCATTATGATGTTGGCAACACTAACATCATCATGTTAGTGTTCACAACAGAATGAAGAAAATTCCCCTAAAGCAGCAGAAATCCAGTTTGCATGTGTTTCATTTACTATTAAAGAGTGAAATAAAATGTAAATTTCCAGGGAAATGGCTGCATAAATCAAGAGTTATAAGTAACTAGAGAATTTTGGATTTGTTTTTATATACCAAAGGAATCACTAAGAATTTATGTGATAACACAAATATTCACTGGTTAGAATGTTATCTTGGTACAGTATGAACATACAAGTATTGATACATATAGCTGGGTAAGTAAATATTTAAATTCAATGGCTGTAACGTCAATTGTGAATATTTTCCAACTACCAAGTCTGTCTAAAACGTCTTTAGTTCAAGAACGATGAAAAGTAAAGTTCTATTGAACTTTCTAATAAAGCAAATTTTTTATTAGAAAATAACACGGGCCAGGGAAACACCAACATTTGTAATTGTGCAAGTATTCGGGTTCAGTGTTAAAACTACATGCCAATATTAACACCATCTTAACGTCTCTTTCAATATAAGAGAAGGATTTTGGAAAAAGCAGTCAGATAATCCATTTGCAATTAAATCATTAGAGGAAAAGGAAGTCAGTTAGTGAATGGCGGTGCTTTTCCCCGAGATTTATAAAAGGATCAATCCAGGACGAGTTCCGGAATAAACTTTGCCTTCAATGTAAATGATCTAGAAATATTTATCTGACATGACATCTCGGCGAAGGGGCGGCCAAGAGGCTTTCCGAGCTTTGTGCTGTGGGCCGGCCGGTTTCATCCTCTGCACAAGACTGGGCAGCAGGATCCTGCGATCCCTCCCGGGAAGGCGGCGGGTGTGCGGGTCGCGGGCAGGGCGGCCGCACGCAGCCCCGGAGCCCGCAGTGGTGCCGCAGCAGGTGGGACCCGCCGGGGGCGCGGGGGGCGGGGGCGCGGGGGCTCGGGCGGGCAGGCGTCGCGGGGCTTCTCGGAAGCCGCTCCAAGGCGTCCGAGTTGGGGGCTTTTGTGGTCTGTGCGGAATGACTTTCTGAGGTGGCAAGCGGGGACCGCCGGCCTTCGCGTCACACACTTTGCGAAGCACGGCGTGGGATTCTCCGAGGCGCGAGCGCAGTCGCCGGCGTCCCCCGGCCTCCGCTCCCCCTAGAGCTAGCTCGCAGCCACGGCGGTCGGGCCGCCGGGGCCAGACAAAGGGCGCGAAGGCGGCGGCGGCGGAGCGGGGCCTGGCCCGCAGGGGGCGCCGTCCGCGTCCGCGCCCGCGCCCGCGCTTACCTTTGAGGACCGCGCAGAGCTGCTCCAGGGCCATGTTCCTCAGCGTCGGGTCTCCGAGAGCGCCGAGGCGGCGGCGGCGGCGGCGGCGGCGGCGGCAGCGCGGCGGCGCGGCGGTCACGGCCCGGCGCGGTGGCTCCGCTCGGTCCCCATCGCCGGACGCCGCCGCCTCCCTGCAGCGGGAGTGGCGCCTCAGTCCGCCGTGCCGGGTCCTCGACGGCCGCCGCCTCCCGCCGCGCCGACGAAAGCTGGCGGCGCCCGCTCCCGCGGCGGGATCCCTTCAACTGGCGCGCGCCGGGAGCCCCGGCTCATTTGAGCAGGGAGCGCAGCGCCGCGTGCCGCCGCGCGGCCACTGCGCACGCGCAGCCCCGCCCGCCCGCGTGCCCGCCCGCCACTCACCTCCGGGGCCTCGCGCGCGGCCGACCCCTCCCTGCCGGTGGCTCCTCGAGGCCTCCGGCCCCGGGCTGTTTCTCCAGCCTCTCTCTGCGGACGCCAAGCCCCTGTGTTTGAAAACGTCTGCTCAGCCTGGCTGATTTCGGGGGAGGGGAGTTCTCCGTGGGGGCCCTGGACGTGTCCCGGTGAGTTCAGGGGACCAGCGGTGACGGTTGTAGCAGTAACTGATACTCCCACAGCAGTTCTTGAACCATAACCAGGCTGCCAGGCACCGTGCCTTTTGTGGGATCGTCAATTCCAGTCGGCACCGCAGTCGGCTGGAAGCTCTACACCAGCTAGAGAAATGAAACTTATTGCCCTAGCTGCAGCGAAGATGGGAGGCAAGACTGAATCCAGAGAGTGCCCGCTCCCCCCACCGCCCCCAGGTCGCTCCTAACCATGGCCATACAGATGGACTGCTGAGCACCACTGGAAAAAAATTCCACATGTGTTAATAACTGGATAGTTTGGGCATTGCCATGTTTTCCTCCAGTACTTGTACTTTGAAATTGCCTTGGTGGCAGACTTACCTTCATACCATTAAAAGAGAAGCCACTTGAATGAAGGCATGCTACAGTCATTATTAAACACATCACATATTTATTGGTATGAGCTATGTGCATATATAACAATGACTGGTGTTGGGAAGACAACTAGTATTAAGCCCTGTTGTAATAGATCTGACATGCAAATGTTTATCTAGCAAATTATAGCTAAGTTAGAATGTCCCACAACTGAACAAAATATTCCAGGGGTGTCAAGTTCTTTCTTTTCTTGGAAAGGTACAAAAGTATAAGTAGTTCACAAGTTTATAAATAAAAAGAATTAACACCAATTAACATAAAGTTGTTTAGCGCTTTGCAACGTCTTCAGTGGTTATGAAAGATGTGTGATTTGGGGATTTCTAAGGTAATCACGCAGTTAAATTAAAATTGCACCAAGAACCAGCCAGTAAGGCATTTCAGAACCTTTTCCACAAGTGAAATAATGATAAACAGGGACAGTAAGTACTGGGCAACAGTGGAAAAAGAAATTGAGAAGCCCTTTGAGTTTCTGCATCAATAATACACAGTTGTTGATTGAAGAGAAAAATCAGCCTGTGTGGTCTTACCAGAGAATGCTCTATGAAAGACAGAATTAAAAATGGAAAAGCTTTGAATGGCAAGAGAAGATGAGAGAGGTAGAAGCGATAGGTGTCAGGTAAGGAGCAAATGTGAGCGCTGAATTTGAGACGTTCCAGAAAAATGTTTCTGGAACTAAAAATAAAAAATACGGGTGGACTTTGAATATGGAGATGGCAGTCACTTCTCAGTATCCAGGGAATACCTGTCCCTTGGCAGGTGAAGTCCTTCAGAGGGAATGTGGTGATCATGTAAGCTACACATATCCTCCCTTAGGTTTTTAATCATTTCTAGATTATCATACTGAGCACAATGTAGATGGTATGTAAATAGTAATTATACTGTATTGGTTAGGGAATGATAGTAGGGGAAAATTTGCACATTCAATATGGGCACTTAGAAAGGGATGTTTGTTCCATTATTGGTTGAATTCTTGGATGCTGATGTTGCAGGATTTGGAGGGCTGACTGGACTTGCTTGAATGTTAAACAGCAACTGTACTTTGGTTTATAGGCCAGGGGAATCATTTTCATTAGTGGAGTCATGGAGTTCTGTGAAGATTAATCTGGTGGCTGGGTTGAGGGGTAAACAGGATAGATTAGAGAAACCATGGTAATTAAAAAAGGAGATGTCTGGTACTCACTTAGCTTTGTAGTTTTTAATGATAGTATCATGTTGATAGAATCTAGAAAGAATTCTCCAGTCTGATGGCTTGGGAGTAGACTTCAGTTGAGAATGCTAACTTAGTGGCCTACCTTGAGTCTTTTAGGTATACAGTGGTAAATTTTTCAAGAAATGTAATAAAGTATAGATCATAGCTGAGACTACCATGTGGCCATATGTAAGCTAAATCAAAAGGAAAGCAGTTTGCCTTCTTTGTACCCAAGTTATTTTCTACAAAGGGCACCGAGTAGCACCCATTCTGTTCCCACATTGCCTGAGAGTTTGGGGGTGACTGAGGGCTCTGTTTTTGCAGTCTCATGACCAGCCTTTTTGGTGTATAGTGTCTGCCTATTCACACAGGATCATTCCTGTAGTTCAGATTTGGTTTTCTCTCACCAAGTCACTTATGACATTTTAATAGTTCTGTCTGTGCGGGGTATGGTGGCACACCTTTACCCAGCAGAGGCAGGTAGATTTCTATGAGTTTGAGATCAACCTGGTCCAGGCCAGCCAAGGCTATATAGAGTCTGTCTTAAAAAAACAAAAACAAAAACAAAAAACAAGACAAGAAAAAGGGCCTCATGTTATTGAGTATTAATGAAATGCTTCATTAAAAAATCAATAGGCATAATGGCATATGCCTATAATCCCAGCACTTGGAGGCTGGAGCAGGAGGACTGAGATGGAAGCTGAAGCATTTTATCTTAACGTTTCTATACTTAGTGGGTTTTGTTGTTTGTTTTTGTGTAGTTTGGGAGCTCTAACAGTTTATTAAAAGATCGTCTATAAAGGTGAGTTGCTATGGTTAGAGTCTGTTAGGGAACAAATGCTTTTATGTTCCCTGAAACTTGTAAGTTAAAGTCCTTAGGGAAGTGTGGATTGTAATTTGAGACAGGGCCTTGATAAATACTGAAGGCAGAGCTCTGAACTGTAAGAGCAAAGAAAGCTTGTTCTCATCATATCGTCACCAAGGAAAGGTCATGTGAGGACAAGAGAGTCATTTGCAAGCCAGAAAGAGAACCCTGGTAAGAAGCTGCATTGGCTGGTGCCTTGATGTGGGACTCTAGCCTCCAGCTCTGGAGAAAATACAGGCCACTGTTTAAGTCACTTAGTCTACAATATTTTGTGGCAGGCTAAGCTGACTAATTCAGAAACATAGTTAAGGGAGACAAAAAAAAAAAAAAGATTTACAACTTACAAAACTCTGATCCACAGAAAATCTTTTTTTTTTATTAAAGAATAATGTATGTATCTAAAACTGCCCTTCATGTGCAAGTATGGATACAGTAATGATGAAATTTAGTGACAAACCAAAATTATATAGGATCTTAGTGAGTGAAGATTTCACTGTGGTGGGGACATGTTTAGGAACGGAAAAGGGAAAATTACAAATGTTTAAAAATGTTTTGTTTGGATAGACTAGAATCCCATGCCATGGGATGTATATAAAGGTATATAAAGTTATAATTCATCCAAATTTCTGAAACTACTTTGTTCTATAAAATATATAACCTAGGATTTGTGATGAAACTCATTTTTAGATATGTTTATCTAAAAGGAGATCTTTGAGAAAAATTTTTAGGGCTGTGACTGTAGCTCTGTAGATAGAAGCATTTGCCTGGAATATTTGGGTTCAATGCCCCAAACTACAGCAGGCAGGGGAATGAAGTACAGTTGTACCCTAGAGTTCATCTCTTTAGAGGAGCTAGATAGAGATGTGAATTTGCAGAAAACCTTTAACAACAGTAAAAGCAGCCATTGCTTACCAAGCCCTCTGAGAACCTATGACTCCGTATCCATATCACAGCAGCATTGACTGTTGTCAGCTAATAAGACTGTCAATCTTTTTGCTCAATTTTTTTATTTTTATTTTTTGAGACAGGGTTTCTCTGTGTAGCTTTGGAGGCTGTCCTGGCACTCGCTTACTCTGGAGATCAGGCTGGTCTCGAACTCACAGAGATCTGCCTGCCTCTGCCTCCCGAGTGCTGGGATTAAAGGCGTGCGCCACCAACGCCCAGCTTTTTGCTCAATTTTTTATTGTTATACTTTTCGTTAAGAACCATTCTAATCTAATTTCTATATGTTGGGTCCTAAATAGTTGAATGTATTGAAAACTATTATCTTCATTTTGTGTCTTCATCCTGTTTATAAAGTGCTTGTGATGAACAGAGGTTGTTAGTGCATTCCGGTATGTTAAATAGTGCCTTACTGGTTGGTGCTGTTCTTGTTTTGGTTGCTGCTGACTTGAGCTAGCTGCCTGGCTGTGTAGCTCAGACAGGCCCTCATCATTGGCTCCTCTGGTCACAGTCTCCCACTCTTCTTGGGTGTTTACTGCTTTTTTTGATTTGGAAGCTAGTTTCTCCAGGACCATGAAGTTACACATATTAAGCTATACATAATTAGCTGAGCTTGGTAATACCTACAAAGACCAAGAGTTCAAAGCCAGCCTAGCTACTCAAGACTGTTTCAAAAACCAAACCAATTCAAAACAAAAAACCCAACCACAGCCATCCCAACCCCTAAAGACCTAGAAGTTTATAAATTTACACGTCACACTTACTCTCAGTACTCTTGGGATTGTTTTTTTCTTAGAGTTATGGGAAATTATTAATTTTTAGTCATCATGTAACTTGTTTCATTTACTGTTAAAACCTTCTTCTTGGTCTCTTTACCAGTGCAATGGTTAACATGAAATTTAAAATTTAGATTTACTATCCTTGAGAGACCAAAAAAGACTCTTAATATTAAGCCCCTATCTTGTATAGGCTGTAACCCAGCTCCCACTTTTACCCCCAGATGTTGAAGACTATTTTTAAATAAGTCGATCTTGTAAAATTTATTTTAGCAAGATAGTAGGTCATAATACTGTTATTTTTTTTGTAATCAAGCTTGTTTACTCTGTTTAAAAGATGACTAGAACAACTGTAAGACATGTATGTTGAAATTAGAGCCTGCCTACATGTAGGCAGAATACATGTAGTCTTGTGGGTTTTGCCTTTATAAACCTTGGGGTGATGTGGCTAGGGGCTGCATCTTGGGAGTGCTCTTGGACACCAGTACTAAATAAAAAGCCTCTTTTTATTAAAATTTATTTATGGTCATGGTGAATCTTTGAGGGACCCCAGACCCATAACACTAGTTCCATATTAACCACTATAATTTGATATATGATAGGACAAGTCTTTATTATTTTCAGCGTTATATTTGTTATTTTAGATTTTTATATTTCTGAATACATTTTAGAAACAGTGGGTCCCAGTAAAGTGGCACATACTTTTAATTTCAGCACTTCGGAGGTAGAGATAGGTGGTGGATTCCTGAGTTCAAGGCCAGCCTGGTCTACACAGAGCGTTCCTATCTCAAAAACAAAACAAGAAACAGCTTATCAATTTCAGGAGTAACAACAATTATAGTAGTTACAATCCCCACTTGGAGTCCTGGGTGGAGTTGGGAAGGATTTGTTGTCTATAATTTTGATTCTTATAACCATGGTATGGATTTGTTTAACAATTCTTTTAGTATCTACCAATGAAGTTTCATATATTACTTCAAAGAGATATAGTACATATTGGGCTAGATCCTTGATATTATTTCTGTTTGTGCTTGATTTTTTTTTTTCTACATGCCTGTAATCTTAGCATTAGGGAGGCTGAGGCAAGAGGATTGAAAAGCTAAAGGCCAGGCTAGTAAGTTACCGGCTTAGTTAGGGTTTCAATTGCTGTGATAAAACCAATAACCAAAAGCAACTTGAGGAGGACAGGGTTCCCTTATTCCTACAGCTTGCAATCCATCATCCAGGGGAAGTCAGTGTGGGAACTCAAGGCAGGAATCTGGGGGCAGTAACTGATACAGAGACCATGGCGGGATGCAGAGGCCAAGGAGCAATGCAGCCCACTGGCTAGTTCCCCTGCCTTGCTCAGTTTGGACCTGCTGCCCAGAGGTGGCACAACTTCCCTGTGGGCTAGAACCTTCCACATCCACATCTGTCATTAAGAAAATGCCCCACTGTAGGCAGTTTTTCGTTAGGACCACCAGCTCCCCAATAAACACACATAATAGTTATAAATGCTGGGCTAATAGCTTAGGCTTGTCTCCAGCCAGCTCTTACAACTTAAATTAATCCATTTCTATTCATCTATGTGCTGCCCAAGGCTCATTTACCTCATCTATGAATTTCCCATGTTGCTTCTGCGTCTTGCTCAAGACTCCTCAGACTCTACCTGTCTTCTTCCCAGGATTCTCTCTTCCCTGAAAATCCTGGCTAGCTATTTTTATTAACAAGAAGAGCAACACACCTTCACAGTGTACATAAGGGCTGTCCCACAGCACTCCATCGACCTGCCTATACCGATAGAGGCATTTCGTCAGTTGACGTTCCCTCTTCCCAGCTGATCCCAATTTTGTCATGTTGACCAAAGAAGTAATCCACACTGCTGCATCCCAGACTAGTCTAAGCTATTTAGTGCGGCTTGGTCTCAAAAATCAAAACAAATAAACAAAACCTCTCAACAATTCCCCCAGCCAAACTCTTTCCTAGTCTTTGTGTATGTGTGCATTCACATATGATGTGTGTGTGTGTGTGTGAGAGAGAGAATGTGTGTGTGTGAATGTGCGTGCGTGTGTGAATGTGTGTGTGTGAGTGTGTGAATGTGCGTGAGTGTGTGTGTGTGTGTGTGTGTGTGTGTGTGTGTGTGAATGGGTGTGGTGCATGTACAAGAGTGCTAATGCACATCATGTAGAAGCCAGAGCAGGACACGAGTATTTTCCTTTGTTGTTCTATCTTATTACCTTGTGCAGACTCTCACTGAAACAGAAGCTGGAAACTGGATGTTTTGGCTTGGCTGGGTGGCCAGGGATCTTGTGGGATCTGTCTGTCTTGTGCAGCCATGCCTGGCCACATTTGAAAAAAATTATTTTACAATGTTTTCTTATTATTTTATGTCTATGTGTGTTTTGCCTGCATGTATGTGTTTGTACCCATGAAGGCCAGAAAAGGACATGGGATCCCATGGACTGGAGTTATGGACATTTGTGAGCTACCATGTAGGTTCTGGGAATTGAACCCTAGTACTCTGGAAGGGAAGCCAGTACTGCAGCCATCTCTCCAGCCCTCCACCCCCAAATTTAGAATTGTATCTATGTGCCTGTGCGTGCTGGTGTGCGGCTGTCACAGTAAGCATGTGAAGGTCAGAGAACAACTTGTACGAATAGGTTTTCTCCTTCATCACCTATTTTCTGGTGATGAAGCTCAGGTTGTTTGCCCTGGTGGTTACCTTTGCCGGGAGTCATTCTGCTGGTCCTACTTGTACCTTTTTTGTGGGTACTTGGAATTTGAAATCACTGCAGTGTCCCTAGTCCCTTAGTCTTTGCAAAGTCTGTTTTATGAAAAGTGTTTTTTTGTTTTTTGTTTTGTCTATGTGAGTAGAATATGTATTTGTGTTGTTTATGTGTGCATTCCTTTGAGGCAGGGTCTCTCTCTGAACCCAAAGTTTTGGTATCTGGAGTCCCCAGTTTTACATGGATGCTAGGATCCAAACCCCAGTCATAATGTTTGTGAAACAAGCATGCTTAGCTGCTGGGACATCACTTAAGCCTACAAGAAAGGGTGTTGATATACATTATTTAGGGTATGATGTAGAAGAGCCAGGAAAGACAGCTATACACATGAAGAATGGTGGGTATGGGTCTGTTAAGGCAGTCATACTTATTCATTCTTAACCTGAGGTTTTTTTTTTTTTTTTTTTTTTTTTTTTTTTTTTTTGAGACAGGGTTTCTCTGTGGCTTTGGAGGCTGTCCTGGAACTAGCTCTTGTAGACCAGGCTGGTCTCGAACTCACAGAGATCTGCCTGCCTCTGCCTCCCGAGTGCTGGGATTAAAGGCGTGCACCACCAACGTTCGGCTTAACTGAGTTCTTTTTGAATTGCTGAGATTGCTACATTTTGGGTACTAGTCAGCTGTTAGAATTGTGATTTGTAACTTTTACTTGCCTACTTGTCTGTTCATTCTCTTGAAAGGATCTTTGGCAAAGCAAACACTTTAAATCTTGGTGAAATAAAATTATTTTTTCCTTTGTGGATCATATTTTTAGTATTATTTATAAGAACTCTGTTTGCTCCCCTCTCCATATATTTATGATCTGTGTATGTGTTTGTATCTGAGATCAAACTGAGGACCTCACACTGCTCGGCAAATGTTCTACTACTGAACTACATCTCCACCAAGACATTTTTACTTCTTCCATTACCATGGAATATTATTATATCACAATTTGTGTTTTTTCCCTCAGCTTATTAACACTAGTCAAGGCTTTCAGTGTTATTTTGAAAATAATGAGACATTCCTAATCTTAGAGGAGGGCATTGTTTCTTACATTGTTTTAGCTGGAAATTTTTAAATGCATGTCTTTATTATTAAGGAAGTTCTTTAGATTATAATAAAATTAGGAATTGCTTTCTCCATTGAAAAGATTTTAAAATTTTTGTTAATATGTAGAACCAACTGCTTTTGTTTTCCAAATACTGAATCAGTCTTATGTTTCTAGGATGAGACCTTGGTTATGAACTATCTTTTCTATTTCTGGATAATTGTTTTCTATTTATTGAAATTTTTGTTTGTGTGTTTGTGTGATGACAGATAACAGTCAGATATTTTATTTCCTTGTAATATCTGGACTGATTCTCATACTGAGAATTACTGGCCTCTTAAAAGGAGTTATCAAGTATTCCTTCCTTTCTATTTCTCCCAAAGGAATGTATAAAATAGTACTTCCTTCTTAAATGTTTTTGTTAGATCATCCCCCTTAGTTTCCTTTGAGAAGTTTCTTTTAAATCTAAAATCACAATTAGAAAGTATTGCTTTCTTTTGGATGACTTTAGTAACTTGTTATCTTTTAAAGAATCAACTAAGTAAAGTTATGGTGGTATAGATTTGCTCCAGGACTCCTCCATCCCTCCTTTACTGTCTTTAGGACTAGCATGATGCTCTTCTCTTTCTTTCATTATTATGGTAATTCACCTCCATTGTCTTTTTTCCTGACTAGCATGACCATAATATTTTTCAACTTACTTTTAAAGAATGATTCACCTCTGTATTTCATTGATTTCTGTTCTAATCACATTTCCTGTTGTTGGGTAGAATATTATCTAAGTATTAGTTTAGGTTGACTGTTTTTCATGTCGTCTCTAAACTGATGAAAGAGTATTATTATTGTGTGTATGTGGTATGTGTGTATGATGTATGCATGTGCCATGGCTCACATGTGGAGACCAGAGGACAACTTTGTGGAACCAGTTCTTTCTTTATGTGGGCTTCTGGGATTGAACTCGTTTCCAGGCTTGGGTGGGAAGCACCTTTGTCATTGAGCCATTTCAATCACCCAGCTTTCATAATTTTTTTACTGTTTTTATCTGTAACTCCAGAGAAATGTTGATGCTATTGACTTAGATGGTACAATTATCTAGTTTTCCTTATAGGTCTGTCAGTTTTTCCTTTACATATTTAGTTTATGCACATAGGATTTTGACCATTTTCTACGTGAATATAATGTGCTCTGGTCATACTCACGCCCTAGAACCCTTGCTCGTTCCCCTTCCACTTTGACTGATCTCTTTCCTCTCCCTGGTTTGTCTCCCTTCCATTTCCTGTCTTTTGGTAACATGTTTTTAATTAGGATTGTATATATCAGCATGGTGAGGGGTTATTTATATAAGTATTACAAGTTAGTAGTGACTAGCCTTGAAGAAAATATCACCTCTCCCCCAGTAACCACTTTCTTACTTCTAGTCACCCCTTAGGGAGGGACTGAGCCTCTTGAGCTCCATCCTGTAAAACAATCAGGAAGTGACCAGTAATCTTGGGTGAGTATTGCCTCTTTAGATGAGGCTGAGAACAAAACAGTGTTGGCACTTTCAGACAGCCAAATTATAAGTTCTGTGTTTTTAAAAATTTATCTTCAAGGTAGCAAAGTATTTGGGTTTCATTATAGCATCTTCGTGTGTGTGGTGTGAGTGAGTGTGTGTGTGTGTGTGTGTGTGTGTGTGTGTGTGGTGTGAGTGTGTGTGTGTGTGTGATTATACTTTGTTCTTATTCAGCACCTCCTCACCCCAACTGTCTGCTCTCAGCCCCTTGCCTTTGTTCTTGCTGGTCTTCCTTTTCTAGTCTCATGTCTCACAAATTTCATTACTACCTTCTCATTTCCCATAAATCTGTTACTCCCGGTAGAAGGCATCAATAAAACATCACAAAATCAACTAGAGGAGAATTCCATTTTTTTTCTTTTGCAGTCCATTTTGGTGACATTTTTCTATGAATCAATCAATTTTGTATAAACTTTTAAATTAATTGATATAAAATTATCCTTTTAAAACATTTTTAAAATGTGAAGTTTTTATTGCAATTCGTATTGTTTCATATTGCTTCTTGCTCCTCATTATTTTTCTTGGTGGAGGTTTCTGAGCTGATGACATGAAAGTAGAATCCAGCCCTTGGACAGGTCAGGAGAGAGGGTGCCATGTCATCTTGGAGTGCTCGTTCAGTGTATAACACACCTCCATTTCTGTCCCAGCTTCATTGCTTCCCTTTTTTGGCATAGCAGTTGATCACAAGCTTCTCTTTGACTGTTATCTGTTTTACTAGCTTAAAAATTAACCAGGTATTGGAAAGTCTGGTTTCAAGTCACTTACAAGAACTGGTTTACCACCAAGGTCTCTGGGACATGATTTAACTTAGGAATTTCCTTGGAAGTAACTTTTAGGTTACTGACAGGAAATATAAGGTGCTAAACGAATCAACAGTGCTTTGGCAATGTGTTTCCAGTATTTTCTAAGTGACTCTATAGTCCCTTTTAGATTTATTTATTTAATGTGCATGAGCATTTTGTGCACATGTATGTTTATGCACCACATTTGTACCTGGTGCCTGTGGAGGTCAGAAGGGGGTGTAGGAACCCCTGGAACTGGAAGTGTAGATGGTTATGGAACTCCATGTGGGTGCTGGGAATTGAACCTGGAAGAGCAGCCAGCATTCTTAACCACTGAGCCATCTCTCCAGACTGATCGTAGACCTTAATCACTTGTCATTCCTCAGGAGGACCACTGAAATACAGCCAGTGCAGAGCACACCAGGAAGTGATGCAGTCAGGAGGGAAGAAAGAAGCTGCATGATCCCTACACCTTCTGTATACACTGCCATTCTTGGGCTCTAGAAAATATTCTTCATGGCAGGTGTTTCTCATTATCCTTGTCTGACTGATGAAGAGACCAAAGCTTGACATGAAGTGACTAAGTAAAAGTCACAAAGTTGGGGTGGCCTCTGAGTACTTAGGTCTGCTCCCTCCAAGAGAACATGTAAAAGTAACAGAAGGAACTTCGTTGAATAGCAGTGTAACGAAAATCCCCCCTCCCCCCAATAGGGTTTCTCTGTGTAGCCCTGGCTTTCCTGGAACTCACTCTATAGACCAGGATGCCCCAGAACTCACAGAGATTCACCTGCCCGTGCCTCACGAATGCTGGGATGAAAGGTATGCACCACCAAGGCCTGGTCTCACACTTTTTTTTAAAAAAACCTGCTACAACCAATAAATGATATCAAAGTTGTGTTTGGTAATACAGAAATGTTATTGTCACTGAATATATTTTAATCGTCACTAACATTTTATCTATAATACTATTCCTTATAGATTCTGATTCCAAGTGAGTTTTAGAATTCATGTTTTACCAATTGCCAGGTACTAAGCTCAGTTATCTTTGTGTGGGCTGATCTGTTCTGTGACTCAGAGGTAATAGGCAAGTCACTGCATTGCAGTCCACATCCATAGCGATTTCTACTTGTTTTCTCTAAAGCTTCAAATCAGCTACTCAAATGCTCATCACAGTACTTTCATTCAGGAAGGAATATTTATTAAGAAGAAATATTAACATGCTTAGATAGAAAGAAAAATGAACACATGCCCTTCAGTGAACTGTAATGAAGAAAATAAGATGAACAAAACTCAGAGAAATTTTTATATTTTACAGCCATAGCATGTCTTAATAATCAGAATATTGTTAGCTCTGATAATAATTTTTATAACATCTCTCCTGACCTCTTTATTTAAGTCATTTTGCAGTAAATTTTGGCAATACAAAGTTCACAATGTAAAATCTGAGTCATGTCTGACTAGAAATGAGAGAGACTCCCAACCTTTTGAGAACAGAGACACGGCGCATGTGCACCTCCAGACTCTGCCTATATTAGTTTTCTTTCACTGTTGCACAAAGATTAGTATTCAAATACCAATTTTTAGGACACATTTACTCTTGGAGAGTATTATAATTAGTTGAACAAATTATTTTTTATAAGATATATACATACACCAAGAATTTAAGTTTTCCAAAGAATATGTCCTTATGTCTAAGATAACTATCTTATATTATGATAATTGTCTATAGCAGTAAAATAAAATCACCTAAAATAGCAGTAATGACAGCTACTGCTTGATGAACACTTATTTAATGCTTAGTCACTGAGCTAAGCACATCATTGTACATCATACAATTTAATGTTCATGATAACTCAAGTGAGCAGGCAAGTTAACCTCATCATATAAACAAAACTGAGGCTGACAGAGAGGCTAAGCAATAGCCAAATTCAAATAACTTAAGTTGTAGAGTCAGGTGTCTAAGGCAATCTGTCCGACTGTGATCCAAAGCCAGGCTAATTAGTCTTATTCTGTGCCATTCATGAGAGCTCTGATCTGATGTGATAAATGTTAGTTTAATAACTTTATCTGCTACATATTTGTGAAAGTATAGTTTGCATTTTTTAAAGATGTGAAGCAAGATCAATTCAGGTAGAACAATGCTTCTGGCCCAGCTCATTAAATATTTTTATTTACATGTCTTTCCACCTTCATTATTCTAATAAAATTATAAATGCAAATACACAGAGTACATGCAACATATTCCACAAAGGAACAAAAATGTTCAGTTCTACTGAATAAAGAACCCAATTATTACATACAAAGTGCTTTAAAAGACCCTCTGAGATATCCAGGCCATATTTATTTTAGTATTTTCCAATAATTGACAAGGAAGGCATAATTTATAAATATCTCAAATCCATTATTTTTTACTATGAGTTGAGATTTGGTATTTCATTAATCAAGTGAGTTCCATTATGTACGACTTAAGCAAAGTCACATAGCATCAAAATGAAACCGATGTGCTTCCTGCCGTTTTTCTCTATCGTCTGCTTTCTGAAAGAGAATTGTAAAGTCATTTAAGTGCTCAGAAAATATTAAGATTCATTTTTGAAATATAATTTTTTAAAATCTTAATGAAATTTAGTACATAACAGGTATGCTTTTTATAGTGCATTAATATTATAAAATACTTTAATAGATCTAGTTGCATTTTTATAATTAAGGATATATTACTTGAATTTAAAAATCAAGAAATGTTCCATATGCACATTATCATCACTTATTATCTACTTGAAAATGAGAGTAAACACTAGATGCTAGAAGAACAGAATCACTGCTGACACTCATGTTAAACCAATCTAAACTAATTATAGTAAGATGATGACTTTTTAGTTAACCTATTGATGTAGCAGATATTTATTGACCATTTTCTCCCAGTCAAATAGAAGAATTAAACAAAAGACAGTTTACAAAACTGTCTTCAAGCACTAAGGCCTAGAAATGATAAAAACAAAACCTACTATGTATCAAATTGATCCTAATTGTATTTACTTTGTGTGTGAGTGAGGAAAGGGCAAATTTTGAACATATTATTTATGGAAATGGAAAGCGACATTCATTTAAAGTGGGGAGTTTAGCGTAAGGAAGCATGGTGAGTGTAGAAAGGAGGAGGTAGAACATATGAAAGGGTATGGAAGACACAGGCTAGCAGGGCATATTGTGGAGTGACATACAAGGAGTGGGAGGACCTGGGCAAGGAACACTTACATATTTTAGACAGTGAGCAAGAGGGTGACACAGGGTGGAGTGTAGTGGGTCTAGTGCAGTAGAGAGGGAGAAGCTGAGTCAGAGGAACCAGCCTGGATCCACGGAAGGCAGGCCTCATGTGAAGAAGTGGAGGGAGGAAGGCAGACATGGGGCAGCTACAGAGATCCTCGGGAAGGTGGCTGATACACACTGAAGATGAGTAAGAAAGGGGAGAGAGGAAGCTTTTGAGTATTGGCTTTGAGGTGAGTAACCCTGGTAGAGATCAGTGTTAACTACTAGACATGGAGAAAGAAGCTTTGAGAGAGAGAAGAGAAAACATTTTGAGATATAATAGTTGATTTTAGATGAAATTGGCTGGAAAGAAGAGGGCTTTTGGCAGATGTGTAAGAAAGTTGCATTGCAAGCAGCTGGGAGAGATGCAAAACTGGCTAAGGATACAGGTGATATAGTGTGTACATGGCTAAGCAGTCACTTTAGCTACTGCATCATAGCTGTTGTAATCCCACATCCAGATCTCCTGATAAAAAAAGAACTTAGTTTCCTTTCACAGGTTAAGAGATGTATTTTGGATTATGTTACTTTTAGACAAAGTATAGAGTCATCCTACAATCTTAAAGTTAATTTAATTTATAATTTTTGGTTATTATTTCTGATACATGAGTGATCTTTCTTTGGTGTGACAAACCTATGAATATTTATCAGAATAATCAACATGTTCTCCTTTTCATAAGTTATAAGAACAGTGAGATAAAATAGTAATTTTAGTTAGCAAAACATGATTCTGGTAGGCACGACAGTCTAAAGAAAAAAGAAAAAAACCTCTTCTTTGTGATAAAGCCTTTTTGGAGGATATTGCTGGCATCTATGGCTGAGTATTTGACATTACTTTCTTCTCTGTGTGGTGTTAGGGATTGAGCCTATGCCCTTGGCCAGAGTTATATCCCAGCTCTTCAGTTATGAAGAGCAACATGCTATCATAATACACTAACCAGAGTTACACTGAAAAACAAACCTTTTCCTGCCAATGTAAAATGGCAATTATTGCCAAGATGAAAATGCAGACACCAATGAGGGCTACTGCAGTCAGTAAGACAATGTTACTTGGTGTAAGATACAATTTGGCACTCCAGCTGTAGATAAAAACAGAACAATTAAAATTGTAAATTTTAACATGACAAGATTAAGTTGAGATCAGAAAGCAAAGCAGCTTATTAATTAATGAAACTTCATTGGTTAAATCATTCACTCAGTCATCTAGCAAAATGCAATTAAATTTAGATAATTTGAGAATACTGAAAATCCCAGTGTTCATTATTTTCTTACAACTGAACTAGAATTTTCTTTTTCATGTATGCTATTGGGGATTAAATCCAGGGTCTTATGTGTGCAGCTTCAACACTTTACAATTGAAGTATACCATATCTCTCTGAAGTAGAATTGTTGATATCTAATATTCATGTACTTTTGAATTTCATCTTTAGAATTATTAAGCAATCTTACCAATAGTACGTTAGACAATCAAAGATGTCTTTTGAAAAGAACATTTTGTTCTGTTGCATTTTGAAACTTTAACTCTAAAGGCTCTGTAAGTCACATGATTTCACTAAGCCTATAGCATCTTAGTTTCTGATGCCCCTGTCAACACATGAAGTACAAGTAAAACAATCATGTATCTGAGTGGGTGCTTATTGATGGCTGTGTAAAACTTGCTTCATTTCTGTGTTATGTTGGACATTTTAAATTATTACATTAACTTGTATGTTGAGACTTACAGTCACTTAGACTCTCTATTAATGTCAATATATAATGTCAACAGCATTAACATAATTAGGTCTTCTCTCTTAAAACACTATACATAGTTCAGCCCCTGTAAACACTGCAAAGCCCAAATTTGGGCTTTTATTACTAACTCTGTGGGCAGTTATGCACACATAGTTTCTTGTTCTCCCTGGAAACAGTAAATGACTGTGTTTTCATTTTACAAGATTAATAAGGGCAAGATCGTTGTAATGAACAGCAAGTAGCTATTGATTCATTTTGACATAATTAAAATTTATTGATCCATAAGTTAGTCTTTATTCAGTAAATTTCAGAATGCACCTCAAAAGTCAATTAGGGTTTTTATTATATACATACATTTGAAAAGGACATTTCTTTGAAAAGAGAAAAACATGAAAAAATGTTCTGATTATGGAAGAAAGCTGTGACAGGATTTTTCAGAAGTTTAGAAGAATAAACCTTAAGAAAATGAGTATTGTTGAGTACCTTACAATAGAAAACAAAATTATGTTGGGTTTTTGAGACAGGGTCTTTCTATTATAGCCCAATGTATCTTTGAGGTTGCCACCATCCTGCCTCAGCCTCTTGGTACAGGGATTATAGGTGTGAACTATTATACTAATAAAAAGCCAGTTTTAAATAAACCATTAAATTTTTAAATTTTTCTGTTTATTTTGTGCATGTGCATGCATGGCTATGGAGGACAGAAGAGGGACTCAGATCCCCTGGAGTTGGAGTTACACGTGGTTGTGAGCCACCTGGTGTGGGTGCTGGAAACTGAACTCAGCTCTTCTGCAAAAGCAGCAATCACTCTTTGTCTTTGAGCCATCTCTTTAGGTCCTAAGCCTGTTTTTTTTTTTTTCCTCGAGTTTTTTTTTTTAGTTATTTTTTTGAATAGATTTTTTCCCAAAGATCAAGATATTTGTCAATTTGGTTAAAAGAGAGACAAAAGGTACCTATTCAGGAGATTTCTTAGATATTCTGTTAGAGATATACATATATGAGCATATATGTACAGATATCTTCTTTTAAAATCACAATATATATATATTTCTCCATTTGCTTGTTTTCTTTTTCTCCCTTCCTGTAACACACTGTTCTATGCCCATGGCATTAAACATAAACGAGTCATTACAGTATACTCTATCAGTACTACATTTTCTATAGTTTTCCTGTTCCTCATTCAGATTTTATAGTTGGTTGTCAACTTCATGTGGAGAAAGATACCACTAATATACAACACTGGATCATTAAAACAAAATACAACAAAACAAGAAACAGGCACAGGGCCAGGCATAGTAGTTCCAGGTACTCAGGAGGCCGACATGGTAGGGTTGCTGGAGTCCCAGAGTTTCAGATCAGCCTAGGCAACATGGTGAGACTGTATCACAAAACCAAAACCATACCTTAATCCACTCCAACCCTAAGCCAGGCAAATAGCTATTTTTATTAATGTTATTTTATACATATAGTGACGGGCTGGCTAGTTAGTTGTCTAGCAGGGTAGGTAAATCTAGTTTATGGCATTTATTATTTTTCATGGAGTAAATTCTCTCACAGTAACAGACTTTAATATGACTTTGCTGAATAAAGAAAGAAAAAGATGGACACAGTGAACTCATGAGATGGCAATGTACTGGTTCTAATGTACCACTCAATGTAAAAATTGAATAAACACTGTAGATAGAGAGTAGCTCACTGGTAGAATGTTTCTTTGGCATGCAAAAGGCACTGAGCTCAAATATAAGCACTGCAAAAAAAAAATAAGAAAGAAAAAAAAAAGAAAAAGAGAACTAGTATTTACAACTAGTGAAAAGTGAAAATTAAACATATATATAATATGTATAAATTACTATATTAAGCTGCCTTTTGTCCTAATAGGAATGAATTTATTCCTTATGAAATACCAGGTAGGTGTGGTTAAGAATTTGAAATTGACTAAGTTAATTAAGTGTTGGGCACTCAGGAAAACAGAGTAGGCAATAAATAAGACAGTTTATATAAAAACACACCACTGGATATCTACCAAATTGAGTTTAATCAAGGAAGGCTATTACCTTCGAGGGACATTGTGAGGATATGGAATGACAATCAGCTGGGAATTTGGAATGATTGCTGTCCACTCTTGTTTTCTTATAGACTGAAAAGAGAATTTAAGAACACTTAATATATATATATGTGTGTATATATCTATATCTATATCTATATCAATTATTAGTCTAAATGTGAAAAACCAACTAAACAAAAACACTAAACCTTCAAAACCTTTTAGATTTGAAATCCTGGTATGGAGGATTATATATGTATGATGAATTCATTCACTCAACAAATACTTAGTGGACAGTTTTAGCAGGCATTATTCAAAGGGCTACATGTAAATGCTGATTGGAACTAAAATTCAAGAGATGGATCTTAGATATATATAAGTACAATAATGCTACTTTTATGTTAACAGATATTACTTATGCAGTAAGTGATAAAATATTAAGAAATAGGTAAAAGGGATAAGAAGTCACAAAGTTAATGGAGAAAAAATGGAAAAAAATACATAATAACAAATGGTACACTCTAAGATACTCTTAGGTCACTATGAATCAGTTTTTTAATTACTTAAAGGCAATAAAATATCTGAAATTAAATTCAATCATATTCAAATTATTGGATTTAAATGTTTAAGTGGTAAGTATTAAAACAGATTGTCAACAAACTGTTTACTTACCTTCTCTCCAGATGGACGGGGAATACCAACAAAAAGATGGTCCAGGAAATTGGCACTTCGGCCTAACCCAAGTACATTGTAAGGTAATTGGAGAGCTAAGTGTGCTGACTGGCTGAGCTGTCCAGCTAAATTTATGAAGACGAAACAAACAAACAAACAAACAAACAAACAAAAACACCTTTGAAAACACTGGACCCATTAAGTCTTGAAGCCCTAAAATGTTTAATTCAGGTATAAAATGTGAGATGAACATTTATTTAATTAATATTAATGATTCATGGTTCACAAAATCTCCTTTGACATACAATTCCCATTTTATAAATACTATCCACTTATAAAGTATGGTAAAATGGCTTTGAGACTATCCTGAGAGTTCACCTCATTACAACAATGTAATTTAGGATACTTTATTACTTGAAAAATTTGATACCCAAGGCAGTGCTCCACTTCCTGCTGTAGGCAAGCTCTCTTTCTCACCTGCCTATTCTGAAGGCTGCATATGAACACGGTCATACAATATATGGTCTTTGTAACTGGCTTCTTTCACTTGACATGTTCTCAGAGTTCATGCTATAGCATGTTTCACTACTTCATTAACTGTCAAAGAATGATACATACTATATTTTGTTTCATTAATTAATTTCATTAATAGACTCTTGGGTAATTACGCTTGGGTAATTAGACTCTTTGGCTATCAGGTAATACTGCTATGAAGATGAATATACAATACTATAATTTTTGTATTTACTAGGTTATACACCTAAGAATATGGATGATAATTAATTGCCTATTTCAAACTAGGCACCAGAGATAATCTCTGGTGTTCTTACCATGAAGCAATCATAAATGTTTCAGATGTTAGATTTGTCAGTTACCCTGATGTAATCATTATACATTATATACATGTATTGAAAGGTCTCATTGTACCACATAAATATGTACAATTTTATCTATCAATTAAATGCAGTGTATATGTATGTAATGATAAAAGGTACCTGTCCCACTTCATACTCATACAAGCAACTGTATGATGATTCAAAATTTTCCATATCCTAGTGAACAATTATTATTATCACCATCTTGATGGCTGGGAAGCAGCATCTCTGATTATCAGAGTGTATCTTGTATTGCCTATTAACAAATGACATTGAACTTCTATCAGGTGCTTGCTGTTCATTTGTATATCTTCTCACATTTGTGAACTTAGTAATTATCTATTTAAACTGGATTTTTGTCTTTTTTCCTGATCAGTATAAGTAAAGACTTGCTAGTTTTCAAATATTTCAGAAGTATCATTTGGTTTGCTGTTTCTCTATATTCTCTATTTCATTTATTCCTGTCTTCTGCTTAGGCTTAGGTGCTTTATATTTCCAGTTTCTCAAGGTGATAGATTACAATACTCATTCCAGAAAGTTATTTCCACGGGTCTCTAGCCCAGGCTGTACTAGAATCCCTATGTATCAAAGACTATCCCGAATTCCACACCTCCGGCTTTCACTTCCAGAGTTCTAGGATTACAGGCATGAGCCACTGACACAGGCCTCAGAGGTGCTGGGGTCAAACTCTGGGCCCCCTGCATGGCAGACGACTACTCTCCCAGCTCAACTATATCCCTGCCCTTGTTCTTTTTAAATGTAGGCAATTGGAGCAACACATTTCTATGTAAGAAAGATTGGAGCTGCAGTCTACAGATTGTAATATGTTGCATTTTTTTGTTTCACATTTACTTCAGTGTAAAAATCCATTATTTATTTTGGAGTGTGTTACTTGATTTTCATGTATTTACAGATTCCTAAAATATTCTTGATTTTTTAAAAAAGACTTACTTATGAATATGTTGATGTGCATTTTGATGGAGTGCTTCTTTCATTTACTTTTAAAATAATTACTGATAACAGAATTTATGTATGTGCCCGCATAGGTCAGAAGAGGGTGCCAGGTCTCTGGACACTGCAGTTACAGACATTGTTGACCACCATGAGGGTGCTGGGAACTGAACCTGGATCTTCTGCAAGAGCAACAAGTGCTCTTAATCACTGAGCCATCTCTCCAGTACCTCAGTGTTATATATATATATATATATATATATATATATATATATATATATATAATTTATATCTTTAGTGGTTGCCCTGGGGATTTCAATTAACTGCACAGAAAAAAAAAATCCAGTTTCAGGTTAATAGTAATCTAATTCAATGTTCATATAAAAATTTAACTGTTGATTTGATATGTATGGATTTAAATTGCTGTCTGTATCAGTCTTAGTGTTCAATGGGGGATGTCCTTCTGCATGCTGTGAATATATGTTTCTCTTACTGTTTTAATAAACTGCTGATTGGTCAGGAGTCAGACAGGAAGTATTGGCAGGGCTACTAGACTAGGAGAATTCTGGGAAAAGAGTGAGCCACCAGAGAGATGCCATGTAGCCACCAAAGGAGTAACATGCTGGAGCATTAAGGGTAAGCCACATCCTCATGGCAATACATAGTTTAATATGTGTGTTTATTTGGGACTGCATGGCTGCGGGACCAGGCAGGACAGAACCTCTGTCATCCACTACCTTCTTGCCTACAGATGATGTGATAGGCTACTTTTTTGTTGTTGCTCTCAAGAATTTCTTTTTCTTTCTTTCTTTCTTTCTTTCTTTCTTTCTTTCTTTCTTTCTTTCTTTTTTTTTTTGAGACAGGGTTTCTCTGTGTAGCTTTGGAGCCTATCCTAGCACTCGCTCTGGAGACCCGGCTGGCCTCGAACTCACTGAGATCTGCCTGCCTCTGCCTCCTGAGTGCTGGGATTAAAGGCGTGTGCCACCAACGACCAGCGCTATTTTCAAATACTGTACTTTCCAACTACAGAATTACTACTTGATTTTTTTTGGTAGGTCTGAGGCCTGAACTGAAGGATACACTCATGCTTGGAGTTACTATTACTGGGCTGCATTCCTACCTCTATCTGATTGAAAAATGACTCTATTTATTTATACTTTTTACTGTAATTTTCCTTTAAGACTTTGAATACTGAGATAGCTGACTTACAGTCTTTTATCTACTAAATCCAATATCTTGGCCCCTTAAACACATTTTCTTTTTTGATATATATATATATATATATATATATATATATATATATATATATATATATATATTATATATATATATATATATGTGGTACATTTTTATTTCTCTATATGACCTATAAATTTTGTTGTAAATGAACACTTCAGGTAACACAACAACTAAAATATTTATCATGACCTCCCTCCCAAAGTTAGCTGTTTATGCTGTTACTGTTGTTTGTGTAGTGGCTGTATTTGGCACTGCATTTGCTATGACAAAATACCCAGCAAAACAACTTAAGGAAGGAACAGTATACTTTTACACAGATGTAAAAATTCTCAGTAAGTAGATCATACACCATGATCAAGCTGGTTTCTTTCCTAAGATTGCCTCACCATATGCAAGCTGGTAAGTACAATATAGCATAGAAACAGACTGAAGGAGATAGAAAACACAAGGATAGCTCAATGGCTACAGAAAAGGTCTCTGACAATGCTTAACATTCCTCCATAATAAAACCTCTGAAGAAAGTAGGGAATAAAAGGAACACATCTGAACAAAATAAAAGGTTACATATTGGCAGGCTGTACGGGCCACCACTTGTCGCGTCCACCCTTGACCAGCAAGAACGACGCAACACCCAGGAATCTTCTCACAGTTTATTCTGGAACCTTGCTTTACAGGAAGTGTCCCTGAACCCAGGAAGGCGGGGCTTAATATATCCAGCAACTAGCAACTACCAATCATCTACGCCCAGGTGGCACGCTAGGATAGGTTGTCATCAAGCAGATTTAGAAGGATAAATGGCCTCTCTCCTAATAAGGAGTTGTTTACCACAGAGAGCACTCGCCTTCGGGCTGGTGGAAGGCGGAAACCGGCGCCATCTTTTAGGCGCCGTACTCTTCAGCTCCCAACAACATAGGACAAATCAGTAAAGTGCTCAAGTCTTAGGGTAAAAGAAACAAGAGAGTTACAAACAGTAGTCAATTTATTTCCTTTGCAGATGTTATGATCTTGTACTTCAAAGACCCTAAAGACCCCACTAGAAAACCCTTAGATTTGTAAACACAGCAAAGTGGCAGAATGCAAAAGCAACATATAATAGAAGGTCTCTGTAAGTGATAAACTTGCTGAGGAAGAAATCAAGGTTCACATCAGATTTTAAAAAATATCCAGAAGAATTCTAAGGATGTAAAAGACTTCTTTTTAAGACACTGAAAAAAATGAAAGACAGGCAGATGAAAATGGATTTTCAAACTCATGGATTTTCAAACTCATGAGTTGCAATCAAAACTCATGGATTGTCAAAATTAGTATTGTGACAATGGCTATATTACCAAAAGTGATACAGATTCAATGCAGGGCCCATCAAAATCCCCATGGCATTCTTCACAGTACTAGAAAAGCAATCCTAATTTCATAGAGAAGCAGATAAGATTCCAAACAGCCAAGGCCATCCTTAGCTGAAAGAATAGTCAAATACTAGAGACATCTCAGATTACCTGGTCTCAAATTAGAGAGCCAGAGTAATAGAATCAGTATGGACCTGGCACCAAAACAGACATGTTGACTAAGAGAATAGGAATAAGCTCACACATCTAGAGCCACAAAGGAGTAGAAATAAACACTGAGCTGGGTATTTGTGAAAGCTTATGCCTTTAACCCCAGCACTAGTGTGGCTGAGGTGTGAAGACTGCCATGAATTTCAGGTCATCTGAGTATACAGAATAAAGACCTCCATGTAAGACTTGAAAGTGAAAGGAGAGAACCTTTTAAGTTAATGGGCGCAGGCCAGCGTCTTCTGAAAAGAATTTCAGATCATAGGAACAGTTCAAAGAAGTGCCAAGTGGTGTTACATGAAACTAAAGCTTTTGCTCAGCAAAGGAGACAGCTTCAGAATGAGGAAAAAAGAGAAGCTTTTCCAACTTCATGTCAAACATGGAAATAATATTAAGGATCTATAAAGAACTTCAAAAATTAAACACTAAAACCCCAAACCATCTATTCAATAAATGGGCTAATGAACTGAATAAGATCTCATAGAATTACAAATGGTCAATAAAAACTCAAAACAGTGTTCCAACATTTTCAGCCATCAGAGAAATGCAAATTGAAACTACTTTGAGATTCTACCTTAACTCTGGTTAGAATGGTTATTGTCAAGAAATAGGATATCTGCTGTGAGGCTGTCTTTTATATAGGTCAGGAAAGCTGTACCTATAAAATCTCAGCAATACAGTAGCCTAAATAAGACCAGGCCAGTGGCAACACCCGCTGACATGTCAACATGGATGGGGGAAGTATCTTAAGGCTCCAACTCTAAACGAAGAACTGCAGCGATTAATGACTGTTGAAAGTCAGGAATTGCTATCCAATATCAAGGGGCCAGTCCTAAAAACATACACATATGAGCAACAGTAAATGAACTTAGCAGGGGTGTGTGTGTGTGTGTGTGTGTGTGTGTGTGTGTGTGTGTGTGTGTGTGTGTGTAGTTAGCAATAATGAAGAAAATAAAACAAATGACAGCTACTGTGAGAGATGTAGTGAGAGAGCAACTCTTACTGCTGGTGAGAATGTAAACTTGGATAGCCACTATGGAAATCATTATAAATCATCTCACCCCTCACCCCCCAGCAAGTCCAAATCCAAAAACTGAAAACAGAACTGCCATATGGCCCATCTATAACACCGTGGGATGGTGTGTGTATATGTACATACACACACATATGTATGAGATGGTAAGTCAACATACCACTTGATACTTGAACATCTTTTCATGTTGCTGTACTATACAGACAAGAAATAGAACCAGACTAGATGCCCATCAACTGATGAGGAGATGGAGAAAATGTTGTGCATATACATGATGTAATTTTATGCTACTATAAGTGAAAATGCAATCATGACATTTTTAGGTAAAATAGAAACCACTTTTAAAATAAGTCAGACCAAGAAAGTCAAATACTGCAAGCTTTTGCTTTCATATGTGAAATCTAGATTTGAACATGTATGTGGGGGGAGGGGGAAGAGATCTGAAGGGAGGTGAGAAAACATAATGGAATACAGTTGCATGAAAGAAGAAAGAACTATGTGGGGAAGGAAGAGGATCTTCCATAGGGGACAGGGCAGTAGCGTGGGGGGAGGGTTTAAAAAAGTATAACATATGTACCACAGTGCTGTAAGGAAATTCATGACTTTGTACGGTAACCTAAAAAAATAAAAAGGAACATGATAAGAGTTGGGATAAAAAGGCTAATGATGTAAGTTGAATAAAATGATGTTTTCTATGGGACCTTAGAGCATTTCCTTGGAACCACCACATTTTAGAGGATCTTTAGTTTTAACTGTAAGTTGTGGTAACACACATTGATGCAAAAATTTACCGTCTTAGCCATCTTTACCAGTGCAGTTACAGAGCACCAAGTATCTTCATACAGTTGTCTAGCTATCACTACTTGACTCCAGAGCTCTTAATGAAAACTCATTATTGCACTTCAGCCCTATCTTCTTGCAACCACAGTTGTACTCTCTCTATATGGGTTCTGCAATGAGGGCATCTCACATAAACACAATCAGATAGTATTTATCTTCTTGTGACTGGATTATTTTACTCAGTACAATGTTCTCTAAGTTCATTTATGTTGTAGCATGTATCAACATTACTTATAAGTCTGAATAATTTTGTTTATCTACTCATCTATGCATGGATACTTTTGACCCTGTCTCAATAAACTAAAACAACAAGAACAACAACAAAGAAACTTTGGTTATACAAATCTCTCTCAGGAAAACTGCTTTTAGTTCCATTTCATGTTATCTCCAGCAGTGGATTTGCTTCATGACATGGTGATTCTATTCACTTCTGAGGCATCAACACACTTTTCCACAGAAGCTTCACAGTTATTTTTTCTTCACCTTAGTCTATACCTGTAAACTTGTTGTGGGAGAGTGTGGGTGGTGATGGTGGTGTGTGTGTAGTACTTGCTTGCGAGTACCTGGCTATATGTGCCTGTGTATGAAGAGGTCCAATATTGTCCTCTTATTGCCTAAGATGAAGTCTCTCATTGAACCCAAAGCTTGCCATTTTGGCTAAGCTAGCTAGTCATTTAGATCTTGGAATCTGCCTGTCTGTAACCCCCAATGCTGGGGTTACAGGCACTAAATACTTTTTATGTGGGTGCTGGGGATTTGAACTTAGATTCTGATGCTCGCAGAGCAAGCACTCCTACCGCACTGAACCATTTCCCCAACCTCAAATTCTGATCAGCACCAATTATTCTGTTGGACAGACCAAATCTTTTATTTACATTTTCCTAATAATTAATGGGGTTGGGTATCTTTTCATATGCTTTTTGCCACTTGGATGTCTTCTTTGGGAAAATGTCCATTCAAGACATATGCCCACTTAGATATTTTATTGTTGTTATTGTTGAATACCTCTGTATGTTTTAGGATCTTTTTGGGAGGTGATAACTATATGTACCTGTATGCTTAATTTTAAAGTAGTTATAATTGCATAGACTCTGTGAATACTCACAAGAAGAGTATGAAAAAAATCACTTCTACGAAGAGGGGCAGACATTTTAAAATTAATTCAAAATTTAAGAGTTTCATTCAATCATTTCTGTTTCAAATATCTAGTTCTCTAAACCGAAAACAAAGCTAAACTTGCTAGTGTTGGGGGCATAATTCCATTTTAATAGTAACAAGTTAAGAAACCACTATTTGGCAAGATTGCCATTTTCAGCTGTAGGAGTTTCCTGGTAGAGTTTTTTTGGGTCATTTATGTAGAAGATTGAAGATAGATCCATATCTATCACCATGCACAAATGGACTTTGGGAGCCCATTCCCTATGGAGGGATACTATTGCAGTCCACATACAGCAAGGAGGGACTTGGCCCTCCCCCAAATGATATGACAGAGTTTGACAGTCGCCCATAGAGGGTCTCCCTATCCCTAGGGAGGAGGTGGGGGTGTGTTGGGGGTCTTGGTGGGGAACATGGGAGGGTGAGGGAATGGGGGGATGGATATGTAAATATGAGTGCCTCTAAAATAAAAAAAGAAACCACTATTGTCTACTTTTCTAAACATTTTAGTGGTTTCCACTTATGTGAAAGACAAATAAGTTGTCTCATAATAATGAGTCTATCTTACTTCATGAATGTTTCTGATGTAAACAAAGTTATAAAATGTTTACTGTTTACACAAGAATGCTAATTACTTAGGGAACATACAAGAACAGCAATAGTAGGTAGTAAGAACTGCATGAATCCTAGTGTTCATCCTCAGGTTAATATAATACCATAGTTAGTGTTCTGTTGCTGTGAAGAGACCCCATGACCCTGGCAATTCTTATAAAGGAAAGCATTTAATTGAGACTAGCTTATAGTTTCAGAGGCTTATTTAATTGTCATGGCAAGAAGCATGGTGGCATATAGGCAGACAGGGTACTGGAGAAGGAGCTGAGAGATCTGCAGACATCAGGAAGATGTCTCTGGGCTTGGCTTGGGCTTTTGAAACCTCAAAGCTCTCCCCAGTGACAGACTTCCTCCACCTCCAACAAGGCCACACTTCCTAATCCTTTCAAATAGTGCCATTCATTCCCTGATGACTAAGCATCAAATATATGAGCTCATTGGGGCCATTTTTATTCAACCATCACATACATTTTTCCAACCCCAAGACAGCACTGTGCCCTACTGAAAGTCTTTAAAAACTGCATTCAACAATTAGTTGGGTATCCTTGAATGGATAAGAACCATAAAGACAAATATTTGATTTAGTGTCAATGAGGAGTCATGAAAGGTTAAGATGTAGAATTACTAATTGATACAGGGCCCCTCTCTCTACCCTATGGCAGATATCACAGAAAGGTACAAGATAAAGTTCTATAACACTTGGTGTAGTTTATTTCTAGTTTGGGGAATGAGTTTAGCTAATTGTCAGACTTAAAAGTGTTGAGGCACAGGTATGGGAGAAAATGTTGAGACTAGAAAGATGAAAGGGGGGCTGGAGAGATGGAATATAATTTTAAGGATAAGAGTGGGACAATATAGGACTTTAAGATATTGGTGTAAAGCTGTGATAAGAGATTTTCTCATCTTAAAATTAATAACACAGTCCTAAGACCCTTTAGATGGTGTGAAATAAGTAGTTATTGAAGTGTAAATGGATTTAAGTTGCTGATGTGTAGATATGAGTTTCACTGGTAATTTACTAGTGGAGGTGTAAGTTTTGGATCTAGTGTACTAATTTGCCCGAGTTTATCAGCATTGTAAAATAAATGAGTCTCAGAGCATCTCACTTAACAGTGAAATTATTTGATATTAAGAAAGAATTAACAGACGATAAAAATATATGAACAGGAATTAAAATTTAAATGACTTCTTTCTTGTAGGATACATCAAAATATTTAACTGTAATAGTTTTATTGAAATGTTCCTTAAGTTTTTAGAATTTTTTTTTTTTTGTTTACAGAAAGCTTATATGCTGGAGCTGTAATATGATTCTTCTTCTTCTTCTTCTTCTTCTTCTTCTTCTTCTTCTTCTTCTTCTTCTTCTTCTTCTTCTTCTTCTCCTCTCTCTCTCTCTCTCTCTCTCTCTCTCTCTCTCTCCCTCTCTCTCTCTCTCTCTCTGGTTTTTCTACATGTACCTGGCTGTCTTGGAACTCACATAGCAGACAAGCTAGCCTGGAACTCACAGAGACCCCCCTGCCTGCCTTTGCCTCCTGAAATCTGAGGTTAGAGAATTAAAGACATGTGCTACCATACCCACCACAATGAATTCTTAAATGTTTATAATTAGCTACAAAATAAACTCAATGTAGAACATTTATGTAAGCTCATTATATAATACAAAATTGGCCATTCATTCTGGTTATTGTTACAAGCCTGTTAATAAGCAAGACTCTAGGATTCACAAGAAATCACACAAAGTTGAGATTTTATTCTTTAGGCAGGTAGTTGGATTTATTGTAATTTGGAAGGAATCTCAGGTATCAGTCACATGCAGACAGCTTTCAATCTTTTTCCTTTTGTCTTGACAGAATTTCTCCATAGTATTTATTGCAATGTACAAGTAAATTGTGCATATATAAAATTATATCAAAAACATCTCTCTAAATTTTAGACCTCTTACTATAATTTGAAAATATAGGATTAGTTTAGATTTGTAGTATTAATTGATTTCTAATTTCACTTCTCTTAAAAGAGCTAATTTATACTATTTACCAAGTCAATCTTTAAGGTAACTCAAGTAACCTCTCATTTTCTGTTAGTTCAGCTGAAAAGGATAGTGGGTTTGGTTCATTACAGTAATAATAAATGAAGAAATCAATGTTGATATTTTTGTTCTGAATGGCTCTTGAAATTAGTTAATGTATGTCACAGAAAAAGTGCAATAAAAGAAAGTTTTATTCAGAGTTGTGACATGATTTTTGATAGCAGCTTGCCTTTTCTATAGATTGAAAGAAGATGCCTTACATGTTGCAGATATCCCACAGGACTTACCTGAGCCGTTTTTCAGATATCCATTTGCATCAACTGTTGTGTACATAATATAAGGTCCAGGCTGATTCACTCCAAAGGGCTGCAGTAAGAAAGGAAATAATTGGTCTTGGAAAGTAAGTGAATGATTTGAATTTCAGGAAAATGTATTATATAATTAAAAAAAAACAAAGCCAAAAAATGAAGAATATTTATTTATTCTTAGACATCTTCATACATTTATAGACTGTATCTTGATCATATCCAACCTGGCTCTCCCCTCCTAGCTCCAAAGCCCCTAATGCCCCACCCAATGAGCTCCACCTAATGATTTGCTATGGGTCTCTGCATCTGCTCCTATCAGTTGCTGGGTGAATCTTCTCTGATGACAATTCTGCTAGACACCAGTCTGGTTATATAAGATGACTGCTACAGGCTCCGTATCCCCTATTATTAGGAGACTTTCCTAGGCTCACCATCATGGATTCCTCAGAGTTTCCATTGCATTTCGTCTCCTTGAAATGACCCCCAATTCCAGCTGTCTTTCCCAGTACTTTCCCTGTCAGTCACCTAATCCCTTCTGTTCCTATCCATCCATACCTGCTCCCAGTCCACCCTTGACATCTGCTTCCCCTTCCCAGGGAGATCCAAGCATCCCCCTGCCCCGCTTGAGTTCTCCTTGTTACTTAGCTTCTCTGCCATCAGTGGAATGATTGTAGCATGATTATCTGCTACTTTACAGATAATATCTACTTATAAGTGAGTACATGCCATACCCAAACCAATTCTTATGTATATGTCTTAAATAATCATTAGCTACCAAAAGAACATTTCTATAAACAGATAACAGTTCAAATTAAACCCAGTTAGAGGAAAATTATTAAAATTACAGTTCATTATTATGTGTGTATGTGCACGTATTTGAGTGTCACAGTGCATGTTTGGAGATTAGAGGACAACCTTCAGGAGTTGGTTTTCCCTTTCACCACATGGATCCTGGAGATCAAACTTATGCCATCAGGCTTGTCCTTTACATGCTAAGCCATCTCATTCATTGGCCCCAGTAGAAAAGTCCTAATACCTTATATTACTTGATAGTTGCATTTATACAGTTCAGAATTTTAACAGTATTTTAAAGATCTAATGTTTCTACTTTATAAGGGTAAATATTTTAAGCAAACTTTTATTTATTATTCTGGTTCATAGGAACAAAACTACAAGAGTTTTGGAGTGAGGCTGTGGTAGAAAGTACCTGAAACACTCTGAGTTTGATTACCAGTGCTGAGAAACCCTCAAACCTGGAAGCAGTTTTATCATTGTATTTCTTCTTTTGTCCTCTTCTTCTCTTGCTTATTTTCTTCCTCCTCTTTCTGATTTTTTTTTTTTTTTGAGACAAGGTCTTTTTACGTAGCCCTGGATGTCCTGAAAGTCACTCTGGTAGACCAGGCTAGCCTTGTACTCAAATCTGCCTGCCTTTACCTTCCAAGAGCTGGGATTAAAGGTGTAGACCACCACACCCATCTTGTTATATTTATATTGGACATATGCTACAATTTCTTACTAATGAACACAAATGATAAATTCTACTTATAATTAGCCATAGTGAAAATACTGACATTTAGTCCTATCACATGTAAACTTTTACACATTTAGAGAAATTTCTTTCTGTTTTTCCTGAGAAGCTCAAAGTCTAATCAGACTGGTAGTTTTTCTCAACTTGTTTACCATTTTCTATTTATAGAATTGTCTTTAAACTTCAAATAAAATGATAGATTTCTTCTCTTTGAAATGAACACTAACCAAAAAGGACACAAGCTATAGATTGTAATGAGCATTCTATTAAAAGCTAACAAATGCTTGAGAAAAATTTTGCTTGAATACTTATCACAAAAATAAAATTTTAGTGATCTTCTTAGGAAAACTGTCCTTCAAAAATAAAGGAGAAGGCTTGAGCTGGGCTGTATCTCAGCTGGTAGAATGCTTGCCTAACATCTATAAGGTCCTAGCACAACACAAAGAGCATGGTGGTGTGTACCTATAATCCTGCACACAGATAGTGGAGATAGGAAGATCAGGCTTGAGGGTGGCCTGGGTACATGAGACTTTACTGAGAGGGGAGGGGAGGGCAAGGGAAAAAGAGGAAGAAGAGGAGGAGAGTGAGAGAGGAGAGCACAATGAGGAAGGGAGGGGGAGGAGGAAGCAGGAGAGAGAGTGAGAGTGAGGACCAGATAGAGGAAGAAGAATCATCTTTCCTTCCATATTCATGCTTTAATCCCTGTGGTGGTCTTTACATTTTTTATGAATGTAGGTTTTACTGATGACAAACCAAACTTTCTCATGTATTTGTCATCTAGTTTTATCACAATTACAGACTTGCTTTGGGTGACATCTTTTCTCCTTAACTCCTTCAACTGTGCTGGGAATATGGCAGCAGCATCTACTCTAATAGATGCAGGTTATTTCCACCCTCCCCCCCAGGGTTTCTCTGTGGCTTTGAAGGCTGTCCTGGCACTCGCTCTGGAGACCTGGCTAGCTTCGAACTCACAGAGATCTGCCTGCCTCTGCTTCCCCAGTGATGGGATTAAAGGCGAGCACCACCAATATCCAGCAGGCTAATCTACTTTTAAAGTTTAGACCTACTGTTGAATCTATGTATCCATCCTTAGCTTGTAGAAAATGCCTCAGGGTTGAGGATATAGCAGTGCTTCATTTAGGCCTGCATGTCAGAACTAAGATACTTACTTCTTGGATTCTGCTGCTAGTTCACAGTTGGATTCTACTTGGCACCTCTTCTCAGCTAAAGGGAACTGTGTCACATGTCTGAGTGTAATATCTGATTAATGTAGGAGTTGAGAGCTCCTGCCTCAGTTGAGGCTGTCTGAAGAATCACCTCAGCTTTAGGGCTCTCCATGCATTGTAAACCAACCACTCTCTTCCTGTCAACCTTGCTTTTTTCACTACTTTCAGAGTTATTGTTCCCAAATACAGTTAAGATATCTTGACTATAGAAGTTTTTAAACTATATATAGAGGAAAGCACTGGAATTGTAGTGCTTTAAATGGATTATGAGGATTTGTGATTATAATCAAAACATCAAGCTTTGTGTTGAAATTTCTGACTTGTCTCCAAGACTTGGGAAAAATTTAACTTCTCCGAGGTGTTCTCTCTCTCTCTCTCTCTCTCTCTCTCTCTCTCTCTCTCTATATATATATATATATATATATATATATATATATATATATGCGTTTGCCTGCATGTATATATGTGCACCATGTGTATATAGTACCCGAGGAGCCCTCAAGAGTGTCAGATCCCTAGAAGTAGAATACAGATGGCTGCTGAGAATTGAACCTGGACTCTCTGCAAGAGTAGCAAATGCTCTTAACTATTGAGCCACCTCTCTAGGTCCCTGAAGAAAATTTCACAGAAATATTTGTGATGAAGAATTAAGTTTACTTACTGTTATCTTACGAGGACAATCATTAGAACATAGACCACTAAGAACTGTGGAAAGATAAAGAACAGCCTATTACCAACTGTTACAAGCTCACAATATTTTTAAGATCTAATTCCCCTCAAAGTTTATTAATACATCATTCACTGACTCATGATCACAGAGAGGAACCATTTCAATTTCTGAGCAAATTAAATTTTACTTTATACCTATTTATCTTCTAAAATTAATTTAACATCATCAAAACCTGCTTACACATGCTCATGTGTGGGGGCGTGGATATCTATGTGACACCGTGTATGTGGGAAGGTCAGAGATAAATTCTAATAGCTATCTTCCAATTCCTGATAAAACTCTCAGTACACAAGGAAGGAAGTGAACCTTTTAAATATGACCCAGGGAGAAGCCCTTGCATAGCTAATATGCCTAATGGTGAGATGTGATGCTTATGAGGTGAAGAAGGCAAAGATGTTCACTCTTACTTTTCCTAGCTGGCACAATAAAGACATAAAAGGCATGGGGATTAGAGAGAGAAAGAAAGAAAAGTGTTTCTCTTTGTAAATGGCTATCTATAAAAAAATTCCCCCCAAAACTATTTAAAAAAAATACCTTCTACCAGGCGGTGGTGGCACATGCCTTTAGTCCCAGTACTCGGGGGACAGAGGCAGGGGGATCTCTGTGAGTTTGAGACCACCTTGGTCCACAAGAGCTAGTTTCAGGACAGCCTCCAAAGCTACACAGAGAAACCAAAAAACAAAACAAAACAAAAAATAAAAACAAAACCTTCCTAGACTCAAGAAGTGAGTACAATGCTGCTGTACTTAAATATTTATTTACATATACTAAAAAGGAGCATATAAAAACCAAACTGAAAACACAACAGCAGTATTTTTCTTTCCAGAGAATGCAGGCACACACATAATAAAATACACAAGGCCTTTATGAGCACAGACAGCAGTGAGACAGGTGCCTGCAAGGAACTGGTTATGGAGTAGACATGGCACAGGAAAATGAGAGGCAAAGCCTCACTGCACAGAGGATACACACGGAGAGACGGAAATTAAAAATGGGAGTAGTGGCAGGAATTCATAGTTTTGTTAGACATATGACTAGATGGAGGAAAAGTATGTGAAGCCTGACTTGCATTTTCCTACTTTTGTCCAAAAGGAACCTAGAAGAAAGACAAACCCTAAAAGGTACACCAAGTATTCAGAGCCTTGGTTTTACATACATGGAGAAATGTGTGTGATTCAAGGCACAGGGCAAGTGAATTTTGAGTGCCAGCCTATGAATGAAGAAGGATGGGAGAGAGCTCAGTAGTAAGAGCTCTTGCAGAGGACCCATGTTTGATTCCCAGCACACACATGGTGGCAACTGTAAAGTTCCAGGGGATCAGAACCCTCTTGACCTGAAACCCTGAATGTGGCAGGACACACTCAGGCAGGCAGCAGGCAGCAGGCAGGCAGGCAGGCAGGCAGGCAGGCAGGCACGCACGCACACACACACACACACACACACACTATAATAAATAAATGTAAAACACAATATAGAAAGAATGATGGCAAACCAGAATCATTATTTGACAAAAGTTGAGGCAGGAGTTATCAATAGCCTTCAATGGTAGCAGGTAAACGTTTGATCCAGTGAATATAGATAAAACTGGTCATCTCAGGGCTGGAGAAATGTCTTTGCAGTTAAGAGTACTGGCTGCTCTTCTAGGTGATGCAGGTTCAATTCCCAGCACCCACATGGCATCTCACAACTGTCTGTAATTCCACTTCCAGGGGACCTGACACCCTCACACAGACATACATGCAGTCGAAACACCAATTCACATTAAATAAAAATAAATCAATTAACAAACAAACAACAAACAAAAAAACCCAAAAAACAAAAACTGATCAACAAGGCTGGAGAGACAGCTCAGTAGTTAGGAGCACTGTTCTCACAGAGGACCAGGTTCTATTCCTAGCACCAATATGTATCTCACAAAATTCTCTAACTCCAGTTCAAGGCGATCCAATCCCCTCTTATGATCTCTGAGGGCACCAGGCATGCACATGGTACACATAATTACACGCAGGCAAAACACTCATACACATATGAAAAAACTGAACTGTCCATCTCTGTGAGCAGGTGAGCAGTGTGCACCATGTGCCTCCTGGTCCAATGACCGGAAGTGCAGAACTTCTGCTCTGTAATTTCTTGCTGTGGAGTCTTGCCAAAAAATGGGTAACTTGAGTTAGTCAGGAAATACAATTATCTAACAATATAAAATTTGAATTCTTTAAAACCAATGAAAGTAAAAATAGAAAATGACTGAAAAAGTGTCCTAGATTGAGGAAGTCTGGAAAGATGTGAAAAATTCAACATATCCTGGGCAGAATACTAAACTAGAAGGGAAAGAGAGTCATTGTTGGGACAGCTGGTATATCTGAATGGGGCCTATGTATAGCTAGCACGATGTTCTGCTGAAGTTCATTTCCTGATCCGGAGGGCTGTACATGCATTACACAGGAGTGTGCACTTGTATCAGGGAATGGGTAGAAGGGAAGAGAGAGAGAGAGAGAGAGAGAGAGAGAGAGAGAGAGAGAGAGAGAGAGAGAGAGGGAGAAGGTGGGAGGAAAACAAGATGAATGATAACATCTAAAATACTCACCAATGACTTTAACAAAATAAGCATCTGCTTCAAAGTTATTTTTGAGTGTATGAATGGCAACATCATTCTTGGTGTATCCTTTACTGAGTACTATAATGTCCAAGATTCCCTGAGAAGACACAAATTTAAGAAAAAACACTAGGTGAAAGAAAAAGACCACTGTGTGACTTGTGCTATAGTTTGAATAATAACTACAGCAAAGGCTGATCTGTTGAAGACTTGCTTGGCAGCCTGTGGGAGGTGGGGGGAACTTTTGGACGTAAGGCCTACACATGGGTATGTTCCTTATGTCCCTGAAGGGACATGTGACTTCAGCTTCTTGCTGTCTCTATCTACTGCTAGGCTACCACAGCAGAGCTGGCCTCCTCCCTGTGCCCCTGCCATGAAGTGCTATGCTACATGGGCCAAGAGACAGGAGTTAGTGACTGTGGACTGAAACAACTTTGTCTTCTTAATTTTCTCGGGTAGTTTGTCACCTGTACAACTTTAGTAGGTTGATGTGTGACATAATTTCACTGAAAATGTATGCCCACAATTTGAATAGGAAATAAAAATAAAATAGTCCTGGGAAGTAATTGTTAAGCATTTTGGTATATTTCCTTCTGGTCTCACTGCGTAGCCTTGGCTGGCCTGAAACTGGCTAGCTAAGTTTGTAGATCAGGTTGGCCTCAGACTCACAAAACTCCACCTGCCTCTGCTTCAAGAGTTCCGGAACTAAAGGTGTGTGCCACCACAATCAGCCCTAAAATTTCATTTTAGAATCATTACTGTGGGGGGGGGTAGTGGGGGATGGGGAGTGTAATGTGAAGTCAAGGACAACTTTCAGGAATTGATTTTCTGTTTTCACAGTAGGCATTGGGGATCCAACTTAGGTCTCTAGACTTTTAGAGCACATGCTTTTTACATGTAGTAGCAGCACATTCCTTTGTGCAGGAATTTTCAGATCCTCTGCAATTTTGGCCAAGTCACCTGTTGTGGTGCTTGTGGCGCTGGCACCACCTTTCCCTCCCTCTTTAACAAGTAGAAATTCAGCTCACTTTATTGAAGAAAAAAAATAGTCATTTAAAGCTGACACTCTTCTGCATCTCATGATGCTACTCATTTTTCATTTTATAAATGTTAGCAACATTTTTTTTCCTGTATATTGACTATATTTTTCTAGAGAGTTTTGGTGACACACCAGTTTCTATGAATACTTTCACATTAAGGATATGAATTATTTCACTCATTTGTAGCATTTCTATTTTCCATATTTAAAAATAATTTAAAATTTCATTTATTATGCTTTTTGATGTACGGAAATTAAAAATTGATTTGTAGGCAATTTTGTTGATTTTTTTCTCTTGTATATTTCTACCAATTACTTTTATGCTTAGAAACTGCTAATGAAAAGTGAAATAAGATTTGGCAGCAGGAAAAGCAGAAGGAAATGTAGGTATCAATAACTCATCATTGAGCATAAGCCTCTTAAACCCATAGCTAAATAGAACAGCAAAATAAAAAGTTAATGAAGACATAAATGTCCTGTTGGGCTTTTACTTTCTATAGTAAACTATCTTGCAAGGATATATGTGGATAGATTATATTCTTCAAAAGCTTCTTCCTCTTCTATGTAGTAAACTAGCTTTTTCTTTAGAAAGGTGAATGTCAAGTACCTACAGAGCTTTCTACCAGCTCACTTGGCAACTAGTGACAGAGCCATAAAAGTGGGTCTTAGAGATGCTTTGTTCCAGTTTACAAGTGTAGTGAATGCACTCTTCTGCGGTCTGTGCAGGTACCTGTTGGTTCTGCTTTTGGTCAGCTGATGAACATGTAGATCTGCTAGTCTTAAAGCACAATTCTGCAGCAGTTTATTCCAAATAAGCACGAGAAGAGGTAACATTTTCACATTCAACTATGGAGATCAACTATTACTATCATTAGTCAGCCCCCCCCCCCCAATTTGACTTTAAAAGGGATTTTCTTTAATCAAACATTCTCATTCCATTTTCTGGTAAAAGACATGAAGCTACCGTGAGATGACATAGATGGCAATTGAACTCTAAACACACAGGACAGTTTTGAACTCACATCTTCATAGATATCAAAAAAGGTGGCAACCATGGCATCTTTGATTAGATTTAGGCCTGCTAGGTCCCAGTAGACTTTAAACATCCGATGCACTTCCTCACAGCTCGCATTATTGCATGGAACATTCTCCAGTAAAAAGGCTTGCTGATTGCTGTGTGACAGACAAGAGGAATTCAGTTAAAATCAGAGCTGTGAGGCAACAGCTGTGCTTTGTCTTCCAGAGACAACGTGCAGAACTCTGGGATTACTGGATGGGATGAGACACGCTCTGTCCTCTTTAATGTGGAGTTCCTACATCCGTCCCTCCTTTACGTTTCCACTGCCATCCACTCCGCCTTGCATTTTAAGTTACTGGAGTAACACTTGTAGCTCTCCTCTCAAATTGAAGCATTCTCTTCCGGAGGAGGTGCATAAAACTCACTAAAAGTAAATGAAATTTACAAAGCTCAGGAGGATTCTGAAGATTATAAAAGGAAAAAAAGAAAACTGTTAGGGAGATGAGCCCCTACAATTAGCAGAGCTGTCTGTAGGGCCTCCAGTGATGTGAGTCACTAGGTGTGGCGGGTGGGCTGTTTCATGCTGGGGCTGCATCTGAGTTAGTCAGTCACCCCTACTTCCCTACGATGCTCTAACTAACCTCAACAAAGTCACTGTTCACCAAGATAGACATGTGTTTCTTTGGTCTGAACAGTGTTCTTTCTAGAATGAACAAATCTTTGCGGCATTCTTTTTAAGTCCCACACAGATGTGTATTAATGATCAATGAATACTTGAATTTGAATTGGAGACTTTTGATTTCCCAAAGTCTTACAAATCATGCTGCTCACAATTTCCAGTGTAAAGTAACAAAAATGCCACTCTTACTGTTAATATGTGTTTTGTATAGGGAGAGTCAGTATCTTACTTTTAAAAACACAATTTCATTTAAGCCTCACAAAGAAAGACTATGATCCATTTGCTTCTGAAACCTTGGAGAAAATGGTCTTGATTTAGTTTGTCTATATTTTTGGCAATTATAATTAATGTTCCATTTAAAATTGTTTTATTCTCAAAATGATTATAGGGACTATTATAAAATTCAGGCAACAGAAATAATTTAAAAGTAAAAGTAAAAAATAATTTCTTTTCACAGATAACCATTATGAATGCATTGGTATGCATCTTTCTAAGTGTGGGAATACATTGAGAATAATACAACAGTAAACGTGGATGTTCAAGTATCTCCGTCTCCCTCAACACAAAAACACCAGACCTAGTTAGGTTCTGCTACACATATTCTAAAACTTTATTTCCTTTACATAATATAGCATACTCATAGAGAAAATGTATATAATCTGATGGAAGACACAGTTTTGGCATTAACTGAAAATTCCCTCTATAGACATTGCATCATGTTTATCTCCTACACTCCTAGCTGGTCACTTTCAATAGCAACTCCATTATAGCAGAAATCTGTCATTCATTTTAACATCTGACCAGCCAGAGCTAGTGAGGTCATGTGTCTTAAGAGGAGAACCTACTACTCCCACTTCACTAGAGCAGTATAATTCCCAATTGCCTTCTAAAACTTATCCTTGCACTCACTGGTAAGTATAAGTCTCATAGAGTCCATTACAGATAAACACAACGGTTATAACCAACTGATCTGGGGAAGATCAAGCCCAGTGGGTTGATCAACAACACAACTTGTACACCTAAGGCTTAGGGGACATTGAGGAAGAGGGGGTGAAGAGACTGCAAGAGCCAGGGAACCAGGAAGTCTGCTGTGAGACTGTGTCTCTCAGAAATGACAAGGAAGCTATACCTACAATATCTCCACAAAATGGTTGCCTAAAGAAGATTTGAATAACAACAACACCAACATTGCATACTTGAGTGGGGGAAATCTCACAGGGGTCCCCATAGATAAAGACCAGCAGTCAACTAATGACTTCCAAGAGAGGAAGAATTAAGTCTCTCCCAGGGAGGAGCCCCCTAATTGGTTTTTCAATACAAAATGGTCAGCCCTAAAATCATATGAGCAACACCAAATGGACTTAGCAGGTTGTATTTATATATTTACTGCACCTCATCATTCCCTATCCTCTCTTCATCTCCCTCTGTGTGTGTGTGTGTGTGTGTGTGTGTGTGTGTGTGTGTGTGTGTGTATGCGCGTGTGCGCACACACTGGAACTGTGGTTAGAAACAGTTATGAGCCAGCTGGGGTGGGTGCTGGGAACCAGGCTGTCCTGTGGAAGAATAGCAGGCAGTTGTAACCACTGAGCAATTTCTTCAGCTCCTGTATTTCTTCTCTTGAGAACAGACTATTCAGTTCATTAGCTTATTTATTGATTGGATGATTAGGAATTTGAAGGTTTGTTGTTCTTTATATATTCTAGATAATAATCTCATGTTGATGTGTAGTTGGCAAAGATTTATTTGCATCCTACAGGCTGTCTTTTCACTGTGCTGAATGTTTCCTTTGCTACAAAGCAGCTTTATAACATATAATTCCATTTCTCAGTTCTTGGGATTATTTGCTGTGCTACTGGAGTTCTTTTCAAAATATCAATTGTTGTTACTTTGATATTTTGTCAGTACTTCTTCCCATCCTTTAAAACAATTTTGTGTTCAGTATCTTTCACTTAGAGTTTTATGCATTTTTATATACTCATTTGTCAATATTTTTATGGCATCTTAATCAATATTAAAGGAATAAGCCTCACAGTGGATAAGAGGTTACAAAGGTTGATCCAACCAATAACTTAAGGTTGGATGTATCAAATCCCAGGTTATTCTCTTTAACATCTGGTCCTAAGAACCAAGTTGGCTACCTTTCATATGTACTTTCATACTAATTGCCTGGGCCAAGTCTTCTGCTGCCATCCCTTAAAGGGATCATTAGGGAAACATGAGGCTGGGAAGGGTTAAGAAAACAGATAGTAAGAACAAGATACATGAGAAAGACCAAGGAAATCCACTGCTTCATACAGTATCTTTAAAAATTAATAAAACTAACATAAATACATAACTAAATTTAAGATTCAATATTACATTATTGGGAAAGGCCTCAAAAAGCTGAGTTAATTATGCATCCCTTAAGGGGATTAGCATACAAATGAAAATGCATTAAAATAAGATTAAACTGGGAATGTATAGATTCACCTATTAAACCCTTTATTAAGTGGAGGACAAAACATTTAGATAATTGACTAAAACTTGGGTTGGAAGAAAAAATAAATGTAACAGAATTAGTTATTCTGAAATTCTGAAGACTTTCCCTCTACCTCAGGTGACCAGCAAGCCAAGTTACATTTCATCATTACTCCAAAGTGAAATGTGACCTCTGTGTTAGTAAATTCATGCTGACAAAAAAGTTGTTGGAACGCAGAAATGTACAACTAGTTCATGAAAAAGGTTGAAGGTTTGATACCTGTGGAAAGCAAGTCTTTTTAATGTGTGGCTTTCCAGCCAGCAGCATGATTCTTCCTTCAGTTTTTTTTTTTTTTATATAGACTATAAATTCCATACAGAGATACAAAGATTTAGATTCTCTTATGACATTTTCAAACAACATTGGTTTCCCTCCCTCACCGTCTCCCCATTCTACTGCCCAGAGCTGCCTTTCCACTTTATGTCACACATGTCCCTTTGCCCTCAGCACTCTCCTCTTTGTGGGTTTAATCTACATGGAAAAATAAAATCTAATCTTTCCAAGAAGTCCTTCAAATACTGTTAGTTTCATAGTCTATACACATTTACATACACCTACTTCTACACAAGCGCCCCCCCCCCACACACTGTAAGTGAGGACCTGCAGATGCTCAGAAACATACAATTTCTCTCTGATTTTACTACACTCTTTACAACTGTGTTACAAACTCCACAGCGTGAAAAGTAACAATTGAAGCTCTTCTCACCTTCACCTTCTACTTGAGTTCTCATATGGGGGAAAAGAAGTAAATTTTTTTTCTGCTTGGGTTTATATTTTTAAACATTTTACTAAGTTCCTGAGCATGTTATTTTTATACCTTTAGTTGACACTGTCTATAGAGTCCTGGAAGGATGCAGAATCAATAGTACATTCTATCAGAACACAAGGATCCTGGTCTTTCCCCTTGCTATAACATTTCTTTACCCACTATTTTTGTAGTACAAATTACTTCTACTTTGATTTTAAAATGCAAATTATGGGCCTGAACAAAAATGACAGCACATAAACACACAATAGTAGGTATTTATAAAGTATAGTTGTATATAATAGAGTATATTTTAATAAGAGTTTACATCTTACATAAGCAAAGGTTTTTCAAATCAGTGTGGTAAAAATCATGTAAGTATTGGAGTTATTTCACATTTGAGTCCAACTAATATATAATGCTTGGTATTCTGTAAGAGATCAATGTATAATTTGTGGTTATTAGCAGCAGAAGGACAGACAATTTTGCTCTCATATGAACTCTTCTCTATTGGTTGTCACAAAAGAAGGATGATTACTCAAACACACATATATACCTCAACTTGTGAAGGCCAGAATAGATTCTTAAAAGTAATTTTGATGCTTTAAATTCCAAATTCTAATTTGTAATTCTCCTATGTACCAAAATGAAAACAGTGATCAACTCTGAGTGATGTGACTGTGGGGAATTTTAGCTTATTTTTATTTGTATGAACAAAATTTCCATGATTTGTATTAGAAAAACATCAGTAGCAGAGTACATTTTCATCATGCTTGAAGCCTCAGGTTCAGTCTGTGGCACTATAAAATATTATATTATATCCAATAGTTCTATTTGATATGCAATAGGTTTTTATTTATTAAAATATGAACTGTAGCTCCAAGGGATCTGACATTCTCACACACACACACACACACAGATAATGAAATAAATAGAACAAATCTTTAAAACTCCACTAGTTTGTAAGCTGATGAGATAACTTTTTTTTTTTTTTTTTTTTTTTAAGGAAAGGCTAGAGAGCTGACTCAGTGATTAAGAGCACTTGCTGCTTTTGCAGGGAACCTGCGCTTGGTTGCCTGCAACCATCTGTAGCTCCAATTCCAGAGGATCTGATGCCCTCTTCTGGCCTCCATGGGCAATGCAAGGATGTGGTGGAAACACACACACCAAGGCAAACACTCATACACACAAAATAAAACTAAATATTAAAAAAACCCCTCTTTTAATCATACTTGAGTTTGTGCTAATGAGACCAGCTTTAGAGTGGCAGCTGGTTATCAGGACATCCATGCTTACATTGGAGGGTGGGAACTTTTGGCAATGCTGTGTAATCTTCAGGAAAGGTAGCAGGAACTAGAGTCTAGTTACCAACAAATGCCCTTTAATCAATTACACCTGTGTAATGAAGCCTCCCTAAAACCTACATGACTAGGTTCAGACAACTTCCGAGCTTTCATGTGTATACCTCCAAAGGTGGGATATCTCAAACTCATTAGATAAAGTCTCTCTGAGACACTGTCTCACCTGCTCATCACCTAGCTGACTGTAACTTTTGAACAGAAATTAGGGCAGCCTGAGAGCTAGGACTTGTGACAGTAGTCTGAAGTGAGAGTGGTCTTAGAACTGAAGCCTGACAAATGCAGAGTCTGACACTAACTCTGGGTAGTTAGTCTCAAAGAAAATTAAGTGCTGAAGAATCAGATAAATGCAACTTGTTAATACTTCGTTGGGGAAATCTGCATTTCTGTTCAAGAAAGAAATAAGAAATTGGCCTTTAATCTCTCTCTCGTTATAAAATGATTGCAGTTGAATTTTGGGGGCATTATAAGGTGTCTGGGGAAACTTAACTGAACATGCAACTGTTCCCACCACATCTAACACTGAACATATAACTGCTATTATCCAAATGTGATATGCTATTTCCATGTCTTATATAAAATAATTAATATTTATACTTTTATCACACCCCTTTGTGGAAACTTGGGACTCGAGGACATCCCTTTCCACTGAGGACAGTGGATCAGCTTGTTCCTTGCTAGGAACTGGGAAGGGGATGGAATTAGGAAAGACTGGATGTCAAACCATGGACCATAGGTCCATGGTTTGTCAGAAACAGACAAGAAATAGAAAGATTTAGATTTAGATTTTATTTTTCCACGCAGATTAAATATGCTGTGTGGTATCTTGCATATCCTTCTGTAGGAATTAGCTGGGAACGACTGCATGTTCCTCCCCTCCATGCACCTTTCCCAACTCCCCAGATCTAGACTCGGGAACACATGCAGTGCCTCAGCACAGTCTGGTCACTGTCTCTTATCAATCTTTAGCTAGGACCCTCTCTCCCTACCTCCAACCCACAGGCCTCTCCAATGCCACATCCAACCTCTAGGTCTAGCAAGATCCACCCCCCAACACTTCAGGCTTGGATACCATCCCAGGCCCTTGTGTCCATCAGACTTCATTTCAAAATTCCAAGCCATATTCAACCTCTAGGCCCAACTTGACATGCACATCATCTATTCTGCCTCTTCCCAGTCTGTCCCAATCAGACACAGAACAAACAAAAGAAGTCCATATGCCCAGATACCATTGCAAAAATACAGACAATATGAAAGATCAAGATAGTATCTCCTCACCCAAACCCCCAGTCCTGTAGAAAGATCTGCTGATAAGAATTACCTTGATGAGCCCCAGGGCACAGAATTTAAAAGAACCACCATAAACTTTAGTCAAAGATTCAACCGGTTTAAAGAAGACACAAAGAAACAGCTCAATGAACAAGCTTTGGGAGAAAAAAACATCTGAGTGATGTCCAAAAAACCAAAAACACAAGGCTGATGGAAATGATAAAGGCAGTCCAGAACTTACAAACAGAATTCAGTAAAGAGAAACACAGAAGGGGAGTCATCTGAAATCAAGATGGAATTGAAAACCCCAATAGCCCAACTACACAACTCAAAGAAAAGACTTACAAGTAAAATGAATCAAGTTGGAGCTAGAATATCAAAGCTAGAAGAAAAGCAGAGAAGCTAGACAAAATAAACAAGGGATATGAAAATTTTAAAACACAAAGGAAGGAGGCTGGAGAGATGGCTCAGCAGTTAAGAGCACTGGCTGTTCTTCCAGAGGACTCCGACTCAATTCCCAGCACCCACATGGCAGCTTACAACTGTCTGTAACTCCAGTTCCAGGGGGTAAAACATAACAACCTCACACATGCAGGCAAAACACCAATGCATATAAAATAAAACTTCCCCAAACTAAGGAAAGACACAACCATACATATACAAGAAGCATACAGAGCACCAAATAGACCAGAAAAGAAAATCCCCACAGATTATCAAAGTTAAAACAGTAAGCATATAGAACAAAGAATGAGTACTGGAAGTTTCAAGAGAAAAAACACAAGTCACATACAAAGGAAAACCCACTAGAATAACAGCTGATTTCTCAATGGAAACTCTGAAAGCCAGAAGAGGCTGGAAACAATGCATTTCAAGTCTGAAAAGACTATGACACTCAGCCTAAAATAATGTACCCAGCTGAAGGGAAAGAAAAACTTTTTACAATATAAACAGCCTAAAAATTTTATATTCCACAAATGAAGCCTAAAGGAAATACAAGGAAGTAACATTTCAGGCTGGAGAGAGGAATGAATACAGCCAAGAGACTGTGGAAAGAAATATGAAGCCATAATTACTAGACACAAAGAACACCAAAACTCAACAACATAATTACTGCAATCAGTATATATTTCAACAATAACTTTAGTTATTATTAGTTTCAACTCTCCAATTAAAAGAAACAGGGTAGCTGGTGTCTACAAGAAACTCATCTTGCTTTAAAGATAGGTACTTCCTTAGTGATGGACAAGAGTACTTCAATCAAATGAGATCAAGAAACAAGCATGTGTCACTATTTTAATGCCTGACAAAACAAACTTAAACTAAAACAAATCAGGAGAGAAAAGTGGTACACTACATTCTAATCAGGGGACCAAGAAGACATTATTATTCTAAATATATATTCACCAAATTCACTAGTGCCAAATTTCATAAAAAATGTACTACTGAAATTAAAAACAGATTAATACCAATCCAATAATAGTAGGTGATTTCAGTACCATACTTTCTCCAATACACAAGCCATCTGCCCCCTTCACCCAAAAGAAGCCGAAAAGCACCAGAATTAAATGGCATCATACATCAAATGGGCTGAATAGATACCAACTGGACAGTCCACCCAAATACCAAAGCATCGTATTGAAGCTTCACTAAAATAGACCCCACCCTGTGACACAAACAAATCTTTACACATTCAGAAAGATTTAAATAACTCTTGAGTATCCAACTTGAGCATAAAGCAGTAAAATTTAAAATTGACAGTAAACAAATCTCTAGTAAAACACAAAGTTATCTGGCTTGAACAACTTATTACTGAATGGTGAAAGGGTCAAAGAAGAAATCACAAGAGAAATAAAAAATTCCTGAACTAAATGAAAATGGAAACACAACACAATAAACACTCTGGGACAAATTGAAAGCAATCATATTAGAGAAATTTATAGTTTAAGTGCCTATATTAAAACAATCAGAAAGTGTACAAATAAATGACATAATGAATGCAATTCAAACAACAGAAAAACAAGAACAAACCAAATTCAAACCTAATAATAATAAAAATCAGAGCAGAAATTAGTGAAACAGAAACAAAGAAAACAATATAATAAACAACAAATCTAAGATTGGATTCCTTGAGAAGAAAAACAAGACTACCTGACCTCTGGACCCCCTAAGCAAAGAAAGAAAGATAGGATTCAAACAAATAAAATTGGAAACAAACAGGGACAATTTCACAACAAACATTAAAAAAATTTTTTTACAGGAATACTTAAAAAAAATCTGTTCTCTATTCATTTGGAAAACTTAAAAGAAATGGACAAAGTTCTAGCTGTAGCCAAACCACCCAAATTATACCAACAAGAGATGAATAACCCCAAACTGAAACACAACAAATGAAGAGATTGAAATAGTAATAAAAACCCAACTAAAGAAAGTCCAGGTTAGATGAATTCAAAGCAGAATTCGACCAAAGATTTTCAGCCAATCCTCCTTAAACAAACAAACAAACAAAACAAAACAAACAAACCCAAACCCCAAAATAATATCACTTTAATACCAAAACAAGGTAAAGACACTGTTAGTATTCAGGCATTTGTAGTGGCCTGCCCTTGGGGATCTGATAGGATACGCCCTCAGCTGCAGATACTAAGAGCACCACTTGTGCACATTCACTACTTTTCCTTTTAAAAGGGCCCTGCCCACCTCCCATCTGCCCACCCCCATCTGTCTCTCTCTCTGCTTCTCTGCCTGTCGTGGTGGTCCTCCCCTTTTCTCTTCTGCTGCTCCTGTCTCCAGAGGCTGGTCTCCCCCTTTCCCTCCCCTCTTTTCCCCATTCCCTTTCCCCTAATAAAAAACACCTCCAGGTGAGCTCTGTTACATGGCATCTTTCTCGAACAGCTTTTAAAATCACAACAGTCATTGCTTAAACAGATAAATGCTCCCATAATAGTAGTGTCTTAAAATTAGCCAACATCCTAGTAAGTATTTTAGTGCCTTCTTTAACTACCTGTCAGACTGATTCCTAAGTCAACCATGCTTGCCTTCCCCAGAGCCAACCTCAGGAAACTCTGTGCTCCCTGGAGACTCAAGAGAGGAATGAGTGTGCTATTTTTGATATACATCTTTGAAAAACACCACGTGCTTGATATAATTCATGGAAGGATAATTTTGTTTCTGAAACTACGTGGTGATTTTAGCATCTCATCAATAACCAAAATATCCTCAAGTGAAGTGTTCCTCAATTGATGGGAAAGCTGATTTCACTTAAGTATTCTTAAATCTGGAGATGGACACCCAAAATTCTAAGACTTTCTTGAATCATATGTACATTTCAAAAATTGCTCAGTGAAGTATTTATCCTGGAGAAGTGAAATTATTGAAAATTGTCATAACTAATGTGATAGTAGCTTACTTACAGCCAAAGTTGAAAGTAACCTGTCAGGTATTACTCTCACGTTACAAAAGAACATAAAAACAATGACAACCATTTTGCTGAATTTCAGACATATTATACATACTATTTTTTACAATTTTCTTTATGTATATTCTGCCAGATAATTTACCTGGGCCTTGGTAAATACTGCTTTTCCTATGTTGTACAGCCATATTTTGTATTCAAAGGTAAGTTATGTCTTTTGTTTCTTTTTTTTTTCTTTTGAGACAAGGTCTCAAACATACTATGTAGCTGAGCATGGCCTTGATCCCCTGATTCCCTGTCTCCCAAATACTAGTAAGATTAAAGAAATGTGCCACCACACCCAACAAGTTATGTCTGATTCCTCTCAGATTCCATTTACATATCAGTTCAACTCAAGTCTTTCTTGATCAAAGGCTCCATAGTGCTGGTTAGAGGAGGAAAGCAACCACGTCAAGCCTCTTGAGGTTAAGTCCCATGCATTTAGAATGGTGACCAGGGAGGATAGTACTAAACTAATGATTGCTGCATGCTTGGCTTCCAAGGAAGGAGAACAGAGATGGACCACTGTTTTTGAGGAAGACTAGGAATCAGGGTAGTTAGAGGGAGGAGCATTCTGACTGTGATCCAGAGGGTTCGGCCACTCCGTAGGGGCTCTTTATTTGGGTGGCACTTCAGAGTCCCAGCAGGGTGTAAATGTAGCTCCTGCACTGACTAGGTGCAGAGGAGACGTATGTCACTGGACTGGAAGTTTCCAGACAGTGCTAGTACATTCGTGCTGTCAGATGGGCTCTTCCACATGGGTTTTGAGACTATGTGCTGAGAACACATCACTCACTAGACTGCTTATGTACTATTTTCTGGGGACAGAACAACCATACCTTGTTTACTTTGATCCTTACAATCTTATGAGGTACAAAATATTACACCTGTTGTACCAGTTGTGTTTATGAGGCTGACAGGTGCTAAAATTTTTCACAAATAATGTAGCTGGCTTTCAACATCTATGCTCTTTCTGTTAGCTTTAAATTTTATATAGTTTACTTTTAGTGAATGTTACCAAGTATACACAGTTGCTCAAAGGTTTGGGCCAGAAATATTGTAGAGGCCAGTTTAGATGGAATACACCAAGGAAACAAGGGCTTCTGAACACAACAGGAGTTGACGCACATATGAACTCGCAGAGACTGGCAGCATGTACAGGGTCTTCACAGGTCTAAGCCAGATGGGGCTCACTCCTGAGAGAGGAAATGGACACAGGCCCCCATCCCCACATATGAACTCGCAGAGACTGGCAGCATGTACAGGGTCTTCACAGGTCTAAGCCAGATGGGGCTCACTCCTGAGAGAGGAAATGGACACAGGTCCCCATCCCCAGTCTAGATGCTATCTCTAATTGGTAACTGCTCACAAAAGAATAGTTAGTTTTCTCCAATAGTCTCACTGGGTACACAAAACTGGCTTAAGTGAAGGCCACATCTATCAGTAGATGATAAACACAAAATGAAATCAATGGTATCTTTGGAGTTTTTTGTTTTGTTTTGTTTTGTTTTTAAATCTTGGGCATCTTCCCTTCTCTTCCACCATCCTTATCCCTTCTTCTTCCCTTTTCCCATCCCCTTCCCTCCCCCATTTCCTACTTTACATCTTTTCCATTATCTTACAAACCTTTTGCTTATATTTATGGTTTCTAATTTTGTTTTTATGCTTTTTGTTTTATTTGGTTTGTTTATGTGAATGTGTGTTTCTCAACTTCTATATGTGTTTCTTATGCTTTTTTCTTTGGTTCTTTTTTTGTTTTGTTTTATTCTGTTTTGCTTCTTATATTTTATCTTATTAACATTGTTATTTTAGATCCAAATAGGGATTTGTATTCTAATGAGACAGACAGACACACACACACACACACACACACACACACACACACACACACACACAGAGAGAGAGAGAGAGAGAGAGAGAGAGAGAGAGAGAGAGAGAGAGAGAGAGAATGTGGATTTTGGTGGGAAATGGGGAGAAGTTGGAGTAGGGGAAACTGGAATCAGAATATGTTGTATAAAAAAATCTATTAAAAAACTAATAGGTTTGGCCCAGTTCTAATTTCATTTCTGTTGCTGTGATAAAATCCCTTAGCAAAAGGGAACTTAGGTAAGTAAAGGGTTTACTTGGCTTACAGTTCTAGGTGATTGTCTATCATTAAGGGGAAATTAAGGCAGAAACTCAAGCCACTAGTAACATCACATCACAATCAATAGCAGAGAGAAACATATATATCCATGCTGTCTGCTTCCTTAACCTAGCTATCCTCACTCTTACACAGGTCGGGATCCTCAACTTAGGGAATGACACAGTCCAGTGGGCTGGCTGTGTCGTCCTAATCAATCCCTTACAAGATGTGCCCATAGGCCAACTTGACCTAGATAATTCCTCAACTGAGAGCCTCTTTTCAGATGATTCTAGGTTGTGTGAATTGACATTTTAATAGTTAGAAACACTAATATGATTTGTGACATAGCTAACCACAATTAATTTCTAAGTCATGGTATGAGTTCATGGATCACACAAGGAACTATGAGCTGAGCCTATCAATTGCTCCCTGGAAAGACTGTACCAGACTAACAGCTGTCAGTCACAAGTTGCTGTGGTAAAGACATTTTATAAGTGTCTGTATGCAATTTACTCTCCATACCTTCCAGATGTATTCTTTAATATGGCAAGAGCATCTGGGTAGCCATCCATGTTATAGTCTCCAATATGAAGGGTGAGTGGGATTGGTATTGAAGTTGGTTGCTCTTCATGCAAAAATGGCACAAAGCCCCAGAGTGTACCCTTGCTGCTAAAATCCTGAAGCACAGGAACCCACTAAGGATAAAGAGAATAAGATTAATTATAATCACTTCAGAAAAATAGTCATTTGCAAAAGGAATGATCTATTAAAATGTTGAAGACAGCCATTACTTTACTTCATCTTCACACAATGATAGACTATTATAATTTGCTTTGATGAATGTGTAAGACACTGGGAGAACTAATCTTCCATAGGCTTTGTCATGAACATCTTTGATTCAACAGCACACAGAGTCACAGGTCCCTCAGAACATGCATTCAACCTTGGAAATAAACAAGCTCCATCTTCACCTGACAGGCACTGCAGACAAGGAGGATGAGCTATGACACCAAAATAGCTGGAAGCAAAGGTTTTAGTAACTCTTATATTGCTATATGATAATGAAAAGAACAGAGAAGAATACAACTGGACTGGACATTGTGAATGTAATTCTTATCTGATAATTGTTCTTATTGTTTATAGGTTTAGTATGTTAGAGCTAAAATCTTTCTTTTTTATTTAGACAAAAGGGGGAAACATCATGGAATATTTGTTCATACTGTGCAAAAAATATGTCACTTTGACTGATTTAATAAAAAGCTAAACAGAAAAAAAAAAGGGAAGGTCAGCTGGGTGGTGGTGGCGCACATCTGTAATCCCAGCACTCAGGAGGCAAAGGCAGGTAGATCTCTGTGAGTTTGAGGCCAGCCTGGTCTACAGAGTGAGTTCTAGGACAGCCAGGGCTGTTACTCAGAGAAACCGTCTCTTGAAAAACAAAACAAAACAAAAACCAACCAACCAACAAACAAACAAAAAAGGAAGGTTTAGCAAAAAAAAAAAAAAAAAATCTCCAGATTTTTATAACTTTTTATAAGAAAGTATAATTTGCCATATGCCATAAGGGGAGACAGGACCCTTAAAGATAAAGACATTGAATAAATTCATTTAAAGTATTACTTTATATTTTGTGAACTTTAGAAAACATTTAAATAATTTCACCTGATTTTGGAAAAAATAAAACCATTAAATTTTGCAAAAAAAGCTAGAAATTTTACAAAATTTTCAGTTGTTACAAATATCTGAAGCAGGGTCCAGTGTGGGGGTGCATGCCTTTAATCCCAGTCTTCAGGACATAGAGGCAAGTGGATCTCCATGAGTTCAAGGCACCATGTTCCATATATTGAGTTTCAGGACAGTCACAGCTACACAGGGAGCCCCTGTTTCAAAACAAACAAACAAACAAACAAAAAAAACAACCCCCCCCAAAACTAACAAGTAAACAAAAACAACAAAACCCAACAAGAAATCAATTTCTGAAGCAGTCAGCAGTTTATGAATGAGGGGTAAATGCATGGTAGATAAAGTGTTTCTGATAAACTGTACTAAAATTTTTTCATTCAATGCAGCATCTATAACACTCATCAAAGAACTGTGACTTTTATCTTCGTAGAAATAGGTAACTATATAATTTTCTTCCTTCCTTCCTTCCTTCCTTCCTTCCTTCCTTCCTTCCTTCCTTCCTCCCTCCCTCCCTCCCTCCCTCCCTCCCTCCCTCCCTCTCTCTTCCTTCTTTCCTTCCTTTTTTCAAGACACGGTTTCTCTGCGTAGCCCTGGCTGTCCTGGAGCTCACTCTGTAGACCAGGCTGGTCATGAATTCAGAGATCGCCTGCCTCTGACTCCCCAGTGCTAGGATTAAATGCGTGCACCACCATGCTCAGGGAAGTTTCTTGAGCTAGTGTTTTAAATGATTCACAACTATCAAAATATAGTCAAAGATAATAAAATAATTCAAAGATTTTTAAAATGCTGAATGTATAAAGGTTTGTTTCATGAAGTTTCTGAATATAAAATGTGTTGTTTCCTACTCACAAGGGCTATAAAAGTCAGCATGATATCCTATTATTTATTAACTCCCCAAGAAAATAAATCTGGTTAACTCCAAAAGTGTCAGGACCTATCATTTCCATACTAATCCTCCACTGTAACTCTCATGACTCTAAATTACTAAGCAACAGGCACAAAGTAAGCTTGAGAGATGGAATGGATCTGCACATGGAAACAAAAACAGGGGTAGCTCTGGGGACAAAATTATCTTGCTCGTAAGTTTTTATTATAATGTGCTTTCTATATTGCTGGCATCTAAAATGCTACATTTAATTTAACTATAAGATCTAGAATGGGATTTCTTCACCAAAAATCACACAGTAGCATTTTCATACCTCAATGAAAGAATGAAAAGATTTAAATGTATTTTACTTAGGTAAAATGAAGAATTCTATAATGCAAAATTGGATCTTATTCTGTTCGGCTTCTTTAGACATATTTTCTAATGTTCAAGGTTTTTCAAGCACATGACATTGTTCATAGCATCCCCAAAGCTGACATACCTGTCCTGTTCCGGATCTCATTAAGTATATGGCACTTTTCTGACAGTCTTTATCTTCACAGCCTGGTAGCAAGTGATCCATGTGTCCATCTCCATCTGTCAAAAGGAACTTCAGGAGTCCATTAACAGTCCAGAATAATGTCTTCATGTGTGATAGTTAAAGTTCCAATTTGTTCCATCATCCAGACAAAACCAACAACTTGACATAAGGCTGAAGATGAATCAATTAAGAAACAACACTCTGGTCCTTGTCACTTATTATCTAGACTATTTTGCTTTATTTTATTTCTAAGTCTTGTTTTAAATTGCAAACTTCTTTGTGGTTAGATGTTATTATATATAACTATTGAAATTAAGCTTGATTTAAAGTCACTTTAAGACTTATTTAGAATTGTTATTATTAATTATTATTATTTTGTTTTGGGGATTGAACTCAGGTGATTAACACATATTAGGTTAAGTGCTTCTACCCCTGAGCTACATGGCCAGCCCCAAATAATTTTTTAAAGGTAGTTTTTGACTATTACATAATTATATTGAGCGAGAACATATGTATGCACGCAATAACATTATTGGACAGTCAATTTAAAATATGCGGCATTTATATGTAGCTCTAAGTGCCTTTTAGCCAGCATGAACTTCAGCTCATTCTGTTCCTTGGCTTCTCAAAACACCCATGCATTTTCACCAAGAAATACACAAATGAAGGGAATACACTCACTGCTGTGTCCAACTCCCATGCACACTAGATCGCTATGAATGTGGTCCAAAACATAACGGTTAACTAATTAAAACATTTAGAGACATTTTGAAAAGTTGAATTTGACTGGATAGTTCTTGAGTGTGAACTTTATAGATAATAACAGGCTGCCTGGCACACTTTCTTTACATCTGACTGGATTTTTGGCAAGAGTGCTACTATTCTGCATACATCTTCTGAGACAGATACACCAAAGGTCCCCCAAATCACCTCTTCTGATGCTCCTTCATGCATGAAGACCCCAGTGTATGAGGTTTAGAGAGCTTGAGGGCCTAGAGCTAAACCCTTCTGTGATGAGAGTAGTAATGTAGCCTTTAAATTCGGACCATCCTTTGAGCTCCTTTAACAAACACTAACTTACTTGTTATGGTTACTCTGTCATTTCACTTGGGCCCACTGTAGCATTTACAGTTGGGGGGAAATCAAAGGGTTATCAATACAGATATAGTCTTCATTGTATAGAGATATGAAGAGAAGTGTATGACAGAAACAAGTGTATAACACATCAATAATTCATTAAAAAAAAAAACAGAAATTAGATCTAGCCAGTGGAGTCTGACCTTAATAAAAGTATGTTTTTAAAGATCACTTCCACGAAAAACAAAAAAACAAAAAAACAAAACAAAACAAAAAGCCGGGCATTGGTGGCCTATGCCTTTAATCCCAGCACTTGGGAGGCAGAGGCAGGCAGATCTCTGTGAGTTCGAGGCCAGCCTGGTCTCCAGAGCGAGTGCCAGGACAGCCTCCAAAGCTACACAGAGAAACCCTGTCTCAAAAAAAAACAAATACATTCTAAACTGCTGTGCCATTTCTCCAGTCCCAATTTACTTTGAGAGAGCCTCATATTGTTAAATTTATATCTGGCTCATAGCATCCCGTTAGTTACACAGCATGGAAAATATCTCAATATATTCTGTTCTTACCTGATATCTAACACTGAGCTGTGGCAAGTCCAAATAATATAACAATGAGTAGCTCAGTATAATTTTATTCTTATTTAGTGTGTAAATGGCATAAGTGGAAAACTACTGCTTCAATCATATGATATTAATTTTTTGCATCGTTTCCATAAAGGGGTTCTTTTTATATTTAAAACTCAGAATACTGCACTCTTACTGATAGGTCATTCTGACAGAAAAAAACAAAACAAAAACAACAACAACAACAAAACCCAAAAAACAAAATGAAACAAAAAAACCCAGAAATAACTGAATTAAATGATATCAGACCAAATGGACTTAACAGATACTTACTTACAGAGCATTCCATTCAAACACTGTAGAATACACACTATAGAACTGTCTCTAAAATATTAGGACACAAAACAAGTCTTTTTTTTTTTGTTTTTGGTTTTTCAAGACAGGGTTTCTCTGTGGCTTTGGAGGCTGTCCTGGAACTAGCTCTAGTAGACCAGGCTGGTCTCGAACTCATAGAGATCCACCTGCCTCTGCCTCCCAAGTGCTGGGATTAAAGGCGTGTGCCACCACTGCCCGGCTTACAAAACAAGTCCTAACAAATATAAGAATATTGAAATAATTGGTTGTACTATATCTAATTACAATGGGATAAGAATGTAAATCAACAGCAATAGAAACCTGAAAATGTACACAGACTCCTGAAGATAACAATGTGCAATTTTAATGGATCACTGCAAAAAATCAAGAGGGAAATACATTCTTCGAAACAAATGAAAGTGCAACATACTAAAACCCATAGGATATAATGACCACATTTTTAGTAGAGAAGTTTATAGTATTAAATACCTACATTAGAAATAAAATCAGTCTTTAAAATAGTTAATGGTACATGTTAAGATCTCAGAAAAAGAACAAGCCAAACCCCAAAACAGTTCACAGAAAGAAATCATTAAGACCAGGACAAAAATTCGTGAAAGGAAAAACAAATAAACAAAACAAAACTCCATAGAAAAATCAACAAAATAGTTGGTTCTTTGACAAACCCTAAGCTAAGTAACCAAAAGAAAAAAAGATAAATTAATAAAATTAATGTATAAAAAGGGAAACACTGAGGCATATACCAATGAAATATTGAAATCATTAGGTCTTGTTTTAAAGAAATCACTAAATTGGAAAAATCTCAAAAAACTGATAAATTGATGCATATCGCCTACCAAAATTAAACCAAGATGAGATAATTCAGTGAAATGAAGCAGTGATTAAAAATCTCTCACCTAAAGCTGGGTGTTGGTGAGAGCACTCGGGAGGCAGAGGCAGGTGGATCTCTGTGAGTTCGAGGCCAGCCTGGGTCTACAGAGCGAGTGTCAGGATAGGCTCCAAAGCCACAGTGAAACCCTGTCTCGAAAAACCAAAAAAAAAAAAAAAAAAAAAATCTCTCACCTAAAAAACTTCAGGCCCAGATGGATCCACTGGTGAATTTTATTAGGCCTTCAGAGAATGCTAATGCTTCTTAAATTATTTCATAAAACAGGAAAGGGTGAAGTATATCCAAGCTCTTTATGAAGTTAATATTACTCTCATGCCAAAACCAGACACAGATGTCACAGAAAGAGAAAATTACAAAGCAATTTCTCCAGTGAATATAGATGCAAATATTCTAAACACAATATGGATAAATCAAATTCAAGAACACACCCAGAAGATCAGTATTCATCATTCTAATAAAGTTGGCTATATTATAGAGATACAAGAATAATTCAACATATAAATCAATAAATGTTATAAACTGGAGTCAAGGACAGAAATGCCATGACCATCTTGACATACTCAGAAAAGACTGACAAATTCTAGCACCTCTCCTTGATAACAGTCATGAAGAAAGTGTGAATGGAAGGAGCATACCTCAGTGCATATCTATATCTAACATTATATTAAAGCTGGAAAAATTCAAACCATTTCCAACAAAGTCAAACTTTTTTCCACTCTTAACAAACATAATACTGAATACTAGCTAGGGCAAGAAGAATCGAGAAATAAGGGGATATAACTAGGGAAGGATGAAGTCAAAGCAGCCCTATTTGCAGGTAAGATGATTCTATAAGCAAGAGACCCTGAAGACTTTAGGAGAAAACTCTTAAAAGTTGCTAAGCAGTTCATCAAAGTGTCAGGAAAATTAACATGCAAAAAAACGAACAAACAAACAAATGTAATAGTTGTTCTAATTTGATTTTCTTCCTGATGAAATACTGACCAAAAACAATTTGGGAAGAAAAGGGCTTATTTTTGCTTACAAGTAATAGTCCATCAACTAGCAAAGTTAGGGCAAGAGCTCAGGCTGTAACTAAAGGAGCAGCCATGACCACTGCTTGCTGACCCACACTTAGCTTTCTCATACTCAAGTGTCATCTGTGGCTCAGCACAAATGTTTCAGAGTGCCCTTGCACAGTAGCAGCCTGGAAGGTCAGAAAATTTGATTGTTGGTAGTTGGTTTTTATTTACATTTTTGTTTGTTTTAACCCTTGATATTCAAGAAAATCTCTACCAAACATTAGATATAAAATGAAGAAACAGAGACCAGTACTTCACATGACAAGAACACTGTCTGTAAAATACTTTAGAAAATTACTATATGAACAAATAATCAAAAAGGCAACAAACCCTGAAGAAGATGAGAACTGGTTCCCACCATTACTAGACTGTAAGACTGAACTGTCTACTTTGTAAACAAGAATGACAGCAACAAAAGCACAGGGCACACAGAGAACAAGGGAAATAGTTTCTCCAATGAAGCTTGGTTTCTACCCAGAGTCAATAAATAAACAAATAAATACATCAAGAACTATATGTGTATTATGTTTTTGAAATGGGCAACTTAGGAGAATTATCATATAGTATAAAAACTCTTCGATGTGTAAAGTCATTAACAGTGTAAGGAGCAGAAGGAAGGTTTTAAACCCTTCAAATCTTATACATCAGAAGCTCACTGATGTATAAGTGCATCACCAAGGATGGTGGGCCACACATCTTAGGAACTAGTGAAGGAGAGGGAGAGTACCCAGTATGTGAAAACAGCTGAGACATCCTTTCCCATCTCTGCCACTTACATCTTAGCCCTTGAGCATGCTTCTTAGCCTCAGAATCTCAATTTACAGCAGAATAAATATTTCTCACCTCAGACAGATTTGGAACGATCTCTTGAATTTCATATACAATACTCCCTCACATCCCTAGAGATGGGGTTGCTCTGTTTTGTTCAGGTTAGTTTTGAACTTAGCTCAGTATTCTTCTTGACTCAGCCTCCCATAGCATTCACCACCATGCCTGGCTTATAAAAAAGTTCTTGATAAAAAGTATTATTAGGGCTGGAGAGATGGCTCAGAGGTTAAGAACACCGCTGCTATTCCAGAGGTCCCGAGTTCAATTCCCAGCAACCACATGGTGGCTCACAACCATCCGTTATGAGATCTGGTGCCTTCTTCTAGTGTGCAGATATACATGGAAGCAGAATGTTGGATACATAATAAATAAAATCTTTAAAACAAAACAAAAACAAATTGTAAATAAAAGTATTATTACTATGAAAGAGAAGTAAATAAACCTTTGCATACCCTAAATTCTAGATTCTTTTTATGTTACCGATATTAAAACAAAACAAAACAAAACAAAAAAACCTTGAAAAATTCCTCTTAGTTAAGTTGTGACTATTGCTACTGTGGGGTGATGTGATGACAGGCCATGGCAGATTAAATACATACAATGTCCATTCATCTCTATGTGTGCTACTGTGGAAGGGAATAGGAGTATGGAATGTCTTTTTGAACGCTGCTAATGGAATACAATGCTCTGGGCAAAAGGAAAGTGACAAAGGGCATGTTCACACATCCACCTATCCTGTCACCATTTATCTAACTCACCTACCTACCTAACCCTCCAATCAGCTCTTCAGTGGGTGAAGGCACAGCAGAGGACTCATGTACCCACCTATATCCAACAAACAACACAGCTCTGATTTCCCTAATTATTGGATGAAGCATTTATATAGAATGAAAAGTGCAAAGCTGTGGAATGAAAAAAAAGAGTAATCACAAACAACCAGACTTGTTTGAAAATAGCATGGGACATTTAATACCGTCATACCATTCACAGGCTTCTATAGTGCTCTGACTGACAGCAGGGAATTCCTCTCATGTATAATTTGCTGGAGAGAAATACATTTTACCATCTTCTTGGATGTATGAATCTATTAGGTCTAAGAATAGATAAGGTGTTTTCAGTAGTCACTATTACACTGCTGTAGAAATCAAAGAATGAGGAGATTGTTAAGTTCGCAGGGCACTAAAATAGGTTGTTATACTAATCAGAGTGGAATTATAGTGATCCATGTTCAATTAAGTGGTGTTATATTATAAAATATTGAAGATATCCATTAAATTATGAAATATGTGCAATAGTGTAAAAGGCATCATTATACAGAAATTTTATATTCAAATGGATAATTTTGCATCCACACTCATAGGCATCACTAAAATCAGTTAAATGTACAGTAGTTTTGAGACTTTGTAATTAAGTCTGAGGTATGGTTTTATAAAAAAACTCATTCATAAGTCAAGAATTTATCACATAAAAACCTATACGTAGGCTTCAGGGACATTTGATTTCAGTATTTCCTTAAGGATATTTAACTCAGCTTTAAATGCTGAGTATGTATAAAAAATTCAAACTCTAAAGTAGCAATTTTGTAATTCTCATAAATTTCTCTTAGTGTCTTTTCCTATTGCTATGATTAAACAGCTAGAGAAAAGCAACTCAAGAGAAAGTGTTCATTTCAGCTCATAGTTCCAGGTTCTGGTCCATCAGATGTCACACCAGCAGGAGCTTGAGGAAGCTGGTCACATGGCTATCATATTCATAACAGAGGGCAATGAAGGCATGCATGTCAGTGCTCAGCTGGCTTTCCTACATTTATCAGTTCAGGATTCCCTGCCTACAACTAACACAGGTGGTCCCACAGCAATGAACAAAATCAAGACAATCCCTCACAAGCATGCTCAGAGAGACTCAGCTAGGGTTTCTCAAGTTTTGACAGTTAGCACTAACAATCACAACTGCCATTTCCAATAAAAAACATTTGAAGAATTTATCAGAACCACAGCTGGCTGGCATAGATGACTCATCATAATACATGTCTTGTGCAACGTTTTTGCTACAAAGTAATTAGAAATTCTGGGACTAAAACTGCTACAGGAGATGTGAGGTTGCAATCTGCACAGTGACATGGAATGGAAATACTGATGAGTTACACTTAGTATTTGTTTCAGGGCTACTCTAAGAATACCTCAGCACTTCATATGCCACATGGCAATACGTATAAATGCAATGTTTGTTGTACTAAAGATTTATAACAGTATTATCTTTCTTTGAAGTGATAGAGGGAGAAATGTTTAAACGTTTTTACTTTAATGAATGCAAACAAAATTGTCAGTATAAAGATACAAAAGGATATTAAGAAGCTGTATAAACATAATGTTCTGCTAAAATGTTAATAAGTGCTTAAGTTAACATGTTTTTCAATGGTCAGAGCTCAAGATTTAGAAAAACGAAAATATAAAGATTGTTTTTTTTCCCCCCACTCTCTCCTTCAGATCACTTGTAATGTGCTATTCCCCTCTCCGTTGCTCCCTCACTCCCACAATGCTCACCTTTGACTTTCCTGGTTTCTATAGTTACTAGGGTAAAAGGGCCATCCAAAGAAACCTACTCTGGCTCTGAAACCACAGTGAAAGAAACACACTCAAGATCTGAAACCTGAGCCAGTGAAAGAAACTCTCTTAGCCCTGAACCCAGACCCTAAGAAACATACCCAAACTCTGAAGCCTGAGCCAAAGAAACAATACTTTGTTCCTAGAATCAGTCAGTGAAAGAAAGATGCCCTGGCCTGAAACTAGAGCCAGAAAGCAAAAAAAAAAAAAAAGGCCAGTGAAAGAAACAACACAGTTTGGCCCTGAAACCAGAGCCATCTTTGCCCCTGACCAATTAAACTAACCAGTCCCTGAGCAGAAAAACTCCCTGGGAAAACTCTGCCCCTAAGAAGCCCTATATAAGCTCCTTTGCCTGTTCAGTTGTGGGCAGTCCTTTTTCAATCTGGCAGAGGCAGCCACTCTCCTGGACTCCTCTTTCCCACATAAATCTCTTTCTCAAAAGAGTCTTGGATGAAGATCTTCATTAACCAGAACAGAATAGAAGAACCTTAGGGGACTGAGCAAGGCTGAGCAGGAAAAGCAGGAAAAAAAACCCAACTTTTTGCTGAAGCTGGAAGAGATTGCTACATTTCTGCAGGGGCTTCCTCTTTAGCAGATTGTAGTAGAAGTAACATTTTGGGCAGAAGAAGAAGCAATAGCTCTGCTAGGACATTCCCTTAGGGGAACAGAGCAGAGCTCAGCTGTAATGGCTCTTTTCAGAAGAGGAGCAGGATTGCTATACCCTGTGGGGGGGCCATCCCCCACTGCACTCCAGATTCAAAGGTGTCCTAGACAAGTCAGGACACTTTTCCCTCCAGGGCTGAGCTGTCCTATTGTGGCTCCAGCCTCCAGAGCTGTCCTATGGGGCTCTAAGCCCCCGGAACTGTCCAATTGCAGCTCTAGGTAGTCTGGCTTCCCAATAAATCAGGACACCTTTGCAGCTCCAGAGCTGTAACATTCACACTTGCTTACAGTTACTCTAGGTTATGAATTCATATCTGAAGATTTAGAGCTCGGAGGCTCATATGAGAGAGAAGATGTAACGTTTGTCTCTCTGGATCACCTCAATCAATATGATTTCTAGTTGTATTCATTCACCTGTGTAGACCCTGGAGAAGGGTGTGTCCTAAGTAGTTTTAATGAATTATTTTAAGCAAATGAAAAAGTTCTATTGATTAACTAGTTAATTTTTAAGACTCAAGTTCAAATTTAGTACCAAAATGTCTTCAAATATTATCCTAAGGATCCCTGATTCCAAAATGCTAAGGGATATTTCCAGAAGGGCAAAAATGTGTAAGAACCAGAAGAACAGTGAATTTGCAGTGGGATTATGTCTCCAAGGCATATCAGAGAAGCAACACCCATAACATTTGTGATGACTATTCTTTGTTATAAACTTGACTACATCTGGAATTAACTAAAACCCAAAAAATAAAGGGCACATCTGTGATGGATTTTTACTTAATCTGAAGTAGGAAGATTTACTTCTAATACAGATCTTGAGGTGGAAGACACAACTTTAATCTAGATCATTTAAACTGGAAAACCCCACCTCTAATCTGGGTCACACCTGCTGGAAGCCTCTATACAAATGACATGGAAGAAGGAATCCTCTGCTCTTTGCCTGCTTGCTCTCACCTTGCTAGCAAGTCCATTCCTTTACTGGCATTAGGGCCCACTTCTTCGGGATTCCATCGGATACTGAAGACCAACTGAGATATCAAGCCTCAGGGACTGAGCAACTACTAGATTCTCTGACTTTCTGTTCATAGCCAGACACTGTTGGACTAGCTGGACTGCAGCTTGTAAGTCATTCTAATAAATCCTCCCCAAGCCTCCCCCCATACAGAAAGGACACATACGTGTGTGTGTGTGTGTGTGTGTGTGTGTGTGTGTGTGTGTGTGTGTACATACATTCTATAAGTTCTGTTTCTGTAGAGAACACTGACTAATACAAAGTCTCACCAACATAATCATGGGCTGAACAAGAATAACAACAAACATGCAAATGTGGCTAGGGAAAGCCCAGGAGCCTTCAATCCTGCCCCCAAACTACAAACAACTAAGTAACTCAGAGAGTGGGAGAAATGGTCTTCCTCAGGGACGAGCACATCACTTGTTTATCCAATACTAAATGGTCAGCCCTGAAAATATACATACAAGTAGCATTATACAGACTAAGCAGGTTATATTTATGTATTTATGCATATACATACATACCATCAATTAATTAAAAATGAGGCATGAATTTGAAAGACAACAAGGAGGGATATATAAGAGGGCTTAGACAAAAGGAAATTAAGGGGACTATGATATAATTATAATCTCAAAAATATTAATTATAAGTAGTATTGATATAGACTTGACAGTATCAATTAAAAAAAAACACCAATAGAGCACATTTTTTGTGGGTTCAACAGGTGGGATGTATAGCATGTTAGACAGACTAGGTAAGAAATAGGGTCCACAGTGCTGGGGGTATGGCTTTCAATTTTGAACATGGTGGTCAATGAAGGCCTCCAGGAGATGGTGACATTTTAGTGAAAAAAGAGGATTTTATAATAAGGGATGAGAAAGGGTAAAAGGTATAGGAGGGACTATTTAAAAAAACAACATGAGGCCAGTTAGCAGGAAAAAAGTTACAATAACAGTTTTGGTGAGGCAAGATGCTATGGACATAGGCTCCTTCAATGACCCCATGACCCACTGTCCATCTTTTAAAAGGTAATGAAACAAGGCTTTGCTAGTAGTTAAACTTGGTGGGTCTCCAGAGCTTGTTATCCCATTTGTATTTGTATTTGATTTGAGTATTTAGCAGACAATTTTACTATGTCTGAAATACTATGTATAAAATTTGTTGAAAGCACACTGACTTTTCCTTCTATGAAAGGTACTGCTATCTAGATAGCTGCTCCAGCTAAATAAAAGAGGTCTTTTGTTTTGTTTTGTTTTCTTTTAATCTTTGATTACACATCTAGTTCTTCAGTATGTATTATCAATCTTGTCTCCAACATACCTAAATGTGAGCACTTCTTTGTGTTGGCTCCACTTCATCTTTGCAAGGTCTTTGTATGGTTTACCATGGGGTCTTTTAACTAATCTGGAATTTTCCCAACTCCTTATCATAGTCCACAAACCCATAGAAGTTCTTGCCAAGAGACAGTCTCTTTTTGTTCTTTAACATCAAACTTATTTAGCTAAGCTGGGGTCAAATGCAATCTCCAAGCAGTTACCTAAAGTACCCTTTATCCATTTCTCATCTCAGCACCCTGTTTTACTTCCTCATAGCTCTTTCCCTACCTTTCAAATATTTTGCTTTATTTGTTTAGTTCTCTTCTTCAATATAATTTAAATTCATGAGCATGTTTCATTCATGGCCAAATGTCAAATATGTGAAACAGATTTAATCCACATGACAGGCAACGCAAAGATAAATTTTGAATACATTAATTAACATTTTGTACATAGTATAAACTTTTCATTATAAAACAGGAAGGAAGCTAAATGGAAGAAAAATGGGAACATGATTTTTAAGAACAAATTGAATTATTTGATTGAACCAATGCCTATCCCATACAATTCATTCAAAGAAAATAAAAGTTAATCAGATTCCTTGGACCCATCACTTAATTAATTTTGCCCATGTTATACTTATTAAAGTACCCTGTATTTTCTTGAAAAATTATGATTAGTGATAAAGTGCTAGAGCAATAAATTTAAAAGTCAATATCTAAGATCTCCAATGTTTTTCTGCTGTATTGATGATTCTCACTGGAGTTCAGTACTCTTTAATAATAACAGAAAATAATGAAGCTACTTAACAAGACAGTCACAACTCTAAGAATTAAATAAACAGAAACAGTATTTGTAACTAAATTTGAAGTTAAAGGTACCTTAAATGAACCCAGAGCATCCCCTATACAACTGCATTTATGATACAGCTATTGCTTGTCTACTGATTGCATTTAATTTTTAAAGTTCTTTTGTAAGAGAGAGTAAGAACATTCAGGCACTCATTAACATACAAATGAAATAAAAAATTTAAATCTCTATACATGGCTTATCTGACTTCTTATTCCCCATCAAGTAACAATAAGAAAACTGAAATTTGTCAGACTGCTACTAAATAACCTATCTGTAAAGCCAGGAGATCTGAGTGCTCTAAGCATTGTTTTGATGCAGTCATTTCTGGTCTACCACAGTTAAGCTAAAATTACAAGAAAATTTTTACTAAGCATTATGCCGATTTCATAAGCTAACCTTATGGTGGCATTTTCCCAATACTTATTAATTATCCACTATGGTAGCTACAGTGATATCAGATTTGGTGCTAACAATCAATGGCACTATGCTTACATTGGTTGGTATTTTCCACTATGTTAATAACCTTGTAGATAACAAAGTTTTCTGTTTTACTAGCCCCTTCAGAAAGGATGCCTAGAGACTAAGACAACTACATGGATGCTTCAAAGTCATGCTTAGTTCTTGTTAAAGAGCTGGGTACCAGACACTATGATGATTTGATAAATGAAAATATCAGATATGGATATACAATATATATTGAGTTTTGAAGTGATTCCATATTTATAAAATGTCAATATCCTATATAAGGTTTTGTTTTTCCTTCAGCTATGTAGTCACATGTTTGTTTTTTGAGATAGGATGTTGTCTTAGTGTCTATTGCTGTGAAGAGACACTATGATCAAGGCAACCCTTATAAAAGAAAGCAATTTAACTGGGGACTTACAGTTTCAGAGGGTCAGTCTATTATCATAATGGCAGGGAGCATGGCGGCATGCATGGCACTGGAACTGTGGCTGAGAACAAATTCCTGATCCACAGGCAGAAAGGCAGAGAGATACTGGTCTTGGCATGGCTTATGAAACCTCAAAGCCCACGCCTAGTGACACACTTCCTCTAACAATGACACAATTTCTAAAGCTTCTAGTCCTATCAAACAGTGCCATTCCCTGGTGACTAAGCACTCATATATATGAACCTCTGGTGTGTGTGTGTGTGTGTGTGTGTGTGTGTGTGTGTGTGTGTGTGTGTAGGGGGGTCATTCATATTCAAGCTATCAGAGGTCTCAAATGAACCAGGTTGGCCTCAAATTTACTAGCTGTATAGTTGTGGATCACCTTTAATTTTGTATCTCTTGTTTTTAATTCTCAAGTGCAAGAACTGTGGGTGTGCAACAATATGTTTGTTTTTTTTTTGTGGTACTAGTGGCTGAACCAGGGCTTTCTGCACATCAAGAAGCCACTCTACCCACTGAGCTCCACTCTCAGCCCAACTGCACAGCTTTTCGTTGATTTTCACATTGCATCTGGTATTGCATACATACGAAATTCATATATTTTCTCTATAATTTTTTGTTGAAAAAACACACCTTATTTCTACCAAGTTTCTGTTTTATATAATTTAGTAAAGAGTGACTTATTTGAAATTCTGTAACTTGATGTTCTAAGCCTGTGTAGGAAGAGACAAAACTAACACTATCATTTAAAGGTTAGATACAAATGAAGTAGAATAAGACATAAAATGTCTTCTAGAGCTGGCACAGCAGGTAACACCAGTAATCAGAATACTTGGAAGGCAGAGGCAAGAAGATTATTGAACTTTGAAGCCATTTATACCAAGTTCCTGCCAGCCAGGGCCACACAGTGAGATCTAGTCACAAAACAAACTAAAACAACACAGTGCCTTCTAAAAGACACACACTCCACAATGACTAGTAGTGGCACTAAGGGTTCCAAGTGTGAGGTTAAGACAGCACCTTACCCAGTGCTTGTCCATTGGCAGATTCTTTACTTGGTGATTCCCACAGCTTAATAAGGGCCCCGAGTTCTACAAATGGCAACCCTGGTAAAATTAATAAGCCTCTAAACTATAAATCCCCTTCTTGCCATTCTCTGCCATCACACTTTCTGTCCACCAATGGCTCCTGGCCACCTTTAGCCCTCCTTCCATCTTTTGTCATCTGTCATTTTATGTTTTATGCCTTCCTTAGAGGGTTCACTTAACACCTGATCTTTGGGCTCTGGTTTTATTTCTTTGCTAAGAGTTACTAAATGTTACAGCTTTGTTTCTATCCATATTATTAATGTGACAGGGTTAAAGCACCTAAATATGCAATCTAGCTTTATTTCATTATTCACATGTCTTTTGCACTGCATCATTATTATTCTTTAAGTCTTTCAGAATAAATTGCTTTTGCATTTTAAGAGGGCTGGAGAATTGCCTCAGTGGTTAACAGTGTTTGTTGCTCTTGAAAAGAACTTCGGTTCCATTCCTAGCACCACATGGTGGCCTATAACTCTTAGTTTCAGGCAATCGGGCACCATATCCTGACTGCCACAGATACCAGGCATGTACACAGTATATATACATACATACACAAAAGCAAAACAATCATATATATAAAACTAACAACCCTAAAAACAAATTAAAAACAAATTTTACTTTTTTTCTATTCTAGTGTCCAAACAACTATCTGACTTACTGGTGCTTCCTTCGTGGTTCCTGCACCTGCCTCTTCGTTACTCGTGTGGTTATAACTCCATCCCTGACTGGTTTCCATCTCTAGAAGCAGTGTCCTGAAACTGCTTCTAGCTGTCTTTCTTTGGACAGAAAACTTGAGGCACCTCACAGATTTTAACAGTGCCCCCAAAGCCCGAGAAGCATTTCCTTAAGCACATCCCACTAGATCAAAGGCTTCGTTCAACTTTATTTCTGGAAGTCAATATATAAAGGTGGTTTTAACTAAGAACTCTTCAAAACGTTTCTATTTCCTATAAATTCTACAGGATAAAAGCAGTCTTTGCTTATCTGTAATCATTTCGATAACCCAATCCACATATTTCTACATTTTTGCAGAAACACTCTACTCAAGCCAAACTGGTGTGTCTGCTGGTCACTGACCATGCCATTTACACGCCATCACAGGCTTTCGATGTGCCTCACGTCCAATCCAAGTCCCCACTGTGCAGCCATTCGATAGCTTTCACTTGTCCTGTGGTATCAACACCATAATCAGAAAAAGAGCTATAGTCTCCTTTCCCTCTTACATATGGGAATTGTTTTCATTGTTCGTGTATTTATTTTTGGGATATTTAGCCTTTGTCTTCCTACTTACACTATTTGTTTAAAGGCAAGGATCTTAGTTTCAAAACTTCAGCTTTATTACATTGTTTTTAGTACAGTAATTTAAGTATAATAGAGGTCTAAGTTTTGCATTTAATTTGTAAGAGTTAACGATCCTGTACAATTATATGACTTTTCTAATGAAGTTGTTCATGTAACTGAAGATAGAATCAATTTTATACAAACAAAGAAATTTTGTGACAAAAATTCTCACAACCATTTTGTAGAAAACAAAAACAAAAACACTACTGGGTAATAAATCCTTAATTTAGTTTCTTCTTTATCATTCTACAACTTGTTCACTACTTCTCTAACTACGTAACGGCATAAGAGAAAGCAGGTGGGTAGAAATGAGATGAACCTGTTATTTTGATCATTTCTAGTCTTTGTTGCTGTATCTGAATCTGGAAATGTGGGGGCACTGAGAGACAGAAATAGTCTTACCAAAGTCTGCAAACGCTGACTGTCCAACCACCACTAGGTTTTTAGGTTTTTCAAAGACACTACTGAGAGAGAAGTTTCCACCCTGTCAAAGCCAAAAAAAAAAATTCAATTATGACACCATAATGCATTCATCTGTCAAGTAGGAAACTGAAGAGAACAATAATTTAATCCTTTTGTTCTTTCTCTAAAGGCATCCCAATCTCCTACCCACTTTTATTATCAGAGAAGCCACCCTGGGGTGCACAGAAGACACGTTTGTAATGTGCTTGTTCTTTGCGACTGTCCCATGGTGCTCATCACCCCTGCACTGCAGTTCTACATCTCTACTCAGTTCTGTGAATGGCTCTTGTAAATTGTGGGTTATTTTTTGCTCTATTAGGTATTTCCTTTGTCCTTTCTCTTTCTGTGATAGGAACATAGCACAAGTTACCACATAGACATTCTACTTTCTCAAGGCTACCCTTCTTCATCCATTCCCCACATGTTACTCTAAGTAACTCATCTTTTCCCTAGGTTGCTGTCAATCCTGCTCATGTTACTGCACCACTTCCAGGCTTTTTTTTTTTTTTTTTTTTTTTTAATCAAACTATCTCTTATGGAGTAGTAAGTAGCCACAGTAACGGGGGTAATGAAAGCTCTATTCATCTTCCTCTCAGTCTGAAATCATTTGATAGCTTCTTAATAGATTATGAAAGACCCAATTACTTGGTTTAGAAGTCAAGACCATACTAATCTTGTCTAAAGCAGCTTTGCTAATCCTGCTTTTCAGTATTTCTTTCTTCATCTGGATCAAATTTGCTCTCTTCTAGTCTCTGAATGCATTTGGTGACTTTTGTTGTACACTACACTACTTGCCTGTCTCTTCTCTGACTTCCCATCATTAAAACCCTACTAGCCATTTCAAAGGTCAAATCTTGAATCCTTCACTAATCCTGGGTGGGTCAGAGGGAATCAACTGCTCCTTGTTTTTTGGCTTTTGTAATATAAGGTTCAATCTCCTAGTGAGGAGGCACTGGCATATCAGTCTTGGCTGTCCTCTGGGACCACACATCTGGATTTCTTCCCAGAGCCTGGTCACTGAGCTGAACATGCATAATGCCCTAGAAAAGACTTGCTGCAACTTCAGTGTTCTACTAGTTAATGTGGCTTTATACATTTGAAGTTTTGTTTTGTCAACTGATATATTACTGTAAAGTACTTGACTACTCTTTCACTGATTGAGTTAATTTTCAAGATATATTTCCCTTCATTTATGTTAGTGATATACTCAGTGAATACTGACCCAGAGTCTTTCTTTGTGTAACTTCTGGTAGGTTCTTTTAAGAATTCCACTTAGCCCAAACTTGGCCTGTCATCTCCATTCTTACAGAATTACAAAAATGTAACTATTTAGGCTAGTCAGAATCCCCACTTCCTTCAGTTAACAATAGCCCTGGCCTGCCTTTAGCTAGGATCCTGTTAGAATGAGTTCAGACAAAGATCACCCTTTCCTCTTAATAACATTATTCTTTTATTCCTTGGCTATAAAAATTTCACTTTTTTTTTTTTGTATTTGTAGTTGAGCCCAATATTCTCGTCCCTTTATCAAAGCCCCATTGTAAACAGTCTCCCTAAGTCAAATCTGTCTTTCCATCTTTATTTAGCAAGTGTTTAATTAAAAAGATTTTGTGTTTTTTTTTAAAAACATTTTAATTTGTAGTGTGTGTGTGTGTGTGTGTGTGTGTGTGTGTGTGTGTGTGTGTGTGTGTATGTGTGTGTTCTGCCTGCATATATGTCTGTACATTACATTCATGCAGTACTTGTGGAGGCCAGAGGTAGCATTGGATCACTTAGGACTGGAGTTGTCAGCCACCCAGCATGTGGGTGCTGAGATCTGAACTCAAACCCAGGGTCCTTGGAAGAGTAGCTGAGCTCTAAACAGCTGAGTGATCTCTTTAGGGCACTGGCTATTTTATTTGTTTCATTTTTGATTTTTGCTTGAGACAGGGTATCATTCATATAGCCTTGGGTGGCCTGGAATGTGCCATGTGGATCAGGCTGGCCTCAACCTCCCAAGTGCTGGGCTTAAAGAAACCTGTCACCATGACTAGTTTTTTATCCAAGTGTTTGAATAATTTTTACTTTAATGTTTATTCTTTGACCCTGCCACTTTATTAAAACAACTTAGTTTATGTTAATAAAAATGTCTGTTTTCTTCAAAGGAAAAAAATGTTAAAAGATCTCAATCAAGAATCTGTATTCTTCGAGAACCTTGTTTTGCTATGTTTGGTTACGTGTAAATCAGGCTAGAATGAGAGGGTCCTATGCATGTAAAACTGTTTCATAATCTCATATACAAATTCTGCTTATTTGTATCGAAGCTTGCCTGCCCATGCCCCGTATAAACTAAACAAACAGGGCTTGTGTGCTCTAAGCTCAAGATTTGCTTGATTTAGGAATGAAAGGCCATTTTCAAGCAAGTGTTTTCTAGCAGTAGGAGTCTTAGTATCTATTATAAAAAAAATATACTGACAAGATTTATACCATCAGGCACAAAAGTGCAGTTACATTTAAAAAATACCAGGTGACTGACCAAGGTTATTTTGTACTTCTTCGTCTTTCTCACCTTTCCTTTCCCCATTAAAACCAACTGCCATGAGTCACCTAGAGGCAGGCAGAGGATCCAATACCAATAGGAATCTTAGTTTCATGAGTCATGAGCAACATCACTAGCCTCGAGATAAGAAATGACTTTCCAGCAACCCCCTCCCCCCCCCCCCCCCCCCCCCGGTACATTCACTAGAACTGATTATTCACTCTCAGAATCCTCATAAAATCTAGGGTATGGCTTTAATTTGGACCAAATAAAAGGCAACGGAATAATCAGGAGTAATTAGGTAGGAAATAAAAAAAACTAAACTTTGATGCTTACTCTGCACCAATGTGCTTCCTTCTCAGACATTCTAGTCCATTTTCCATGAAGAAAGAGAATTTTGTGCTTGACTAATCTGTGACAATGTTACCCGGTTGACCATTTTTACTGGCCTTGAATTCCACTTTCTATTATGCAGCCTGAAATCAAGCTTTGGCACTTTCGGTGGCTTGCAGTTCAGTAATTTATCTGTCATATGACCTATATTAAGCTAAAAATCAAATCACAAAATTGCCTTGAAAACCTTTAATTAACTATTAACACCCATGGGAAAAGACTCCTTAATCTCAGTCAACCTGGCAGTAAATTGTCAGTTGTTTTTAATTATTCTTTTAAAAATTAATTTTGGGTTTTAACACATTCATATAGGTATATAATGTATTTGATTATGCCACCCCATCTTCTCTTATCTCTCCTAATTATTGAGTTCTCTATGTAATTATGAAAGCCTAAAGGTGAGGAGAAAAAAATTACTTAAAAAAAAAAAAGAGTTCACAAATCACCAATCTGAAAAATTAAATGTCAGTATCCCCTGACAACAGCTGACAGGCCAGCAGGGGTCCTGTTAACACTCCCATTAGAGCAGGCTGATTGCTTTAATTGGCAGTCATGCCTAAAAACCTGCAGAGGACCTGAGGCTTAACAAACCACTTTCTTCAGCATTCAGCGGTTTGAGTGCAACAATGCAACCAAAGACTCTTAATGCTGTTCTGTTTATTACTGAAACCAACCAAACAATCAGAGTAATCTTATTTTATGATATTGTGTGCCCTTATGGAGAGTGAGAATTTAAAAATGCTTCAGAGAAGGGATTTCTTACCAAATTTTCCCATATCTCAAACTGGAAGGTATTAGAGGCAGACAATGTTGTGAGGAATAAATCTAGAAGGAAAACATACGAAGATGTAAATTTTGTAGTCATAGTAATGTATACATTTAAAAGCAGGAGGAAGTAGAATGGTTATTAGTATAATTCTACCTAAACATAAATTGTTTGATTACATTTTAGAAGGTTTGACCATATTTTTAAAAAAGCAGACCACCCTGAATTAGAACAATTAAGGGAAATAGACTCTTCATTGTTTAGAGCACATTTGCTGAGACCTTCCATAGCAATTTGTATTTTCAGGGACATTTATCTCTAGATTTTTCTTTCTGTTCCTTTTTTGTAGCGATGGGGATGGAACTCAGGTTCTTCCATGTCAGTAAAACACTCTTACCTACAAGCCTGGTCCTATCTTTTAAAATTATATATTTAAAATTTTTATTTTTTAATTTTAATTTAATTTTATTTTATTCGAGACAGAGTGTCTCTCTATGAATCCCTGGCTATCCTCAAACTCACAGAGATCCACCTGCCTCTGCCTCTTGAGCGCTGGGATTAAGGGTGTGTGCCACCAAGCCTGGTTCTTAAATCTTTTTATTTCATGGTCTAAGGTACTATTTCCATCCCAACCATTTTACATTTCCCCCCTTAAAGCCACACTTGTCTGTCCCAGGAAGCTCCAGCAGCATGTTCAACTGCAGCATCTCCACAACTGAAATCTTAGATCTCACATTAAGCCAGCAGGTCAGGCTTACGATTGTGAGTAACAGGTTTTCTTCATAAGCCTATACTACAGGAAGTGATTGCAAAGTGCATGGGTAAAATGTCTTCAGAAAACAATAGGTCAACAGTAAAATCCAACACCCTCTTAATGCCAAGGTCAGGTGAATAAGCATCTATTTGAGGAATATGATTTATTGTTTTTATAATAGCAATTTTACAGTGACTACTAAAGGTCTAAAGCCTAACAGATGACTCTTGGAATTTTAAAGTGGTTTCACTCTCATACGCTCTAAAATGGCTATTATTCATTGTGACAGGAGACCATGAATATTTTAAAGAAAGCTTTTCCTCAACATGGTGCTTAGCAAACTAACAGTCACATTATTTTGTGTCAAATTTTATACAAGTTTATGAAGGTGGTATATGTAATTATTATAGCTGGGTTCAATGTACACTAATTTGTTCATTCTTATAATTAGTTGACCTCAGACTCCTGACTCCAGGGAGAATAATTTTTATGCCCACACATCAAATATCTCAGCATTTGCTACTATCAGGCTTAAGACACTGCCTCTAGACAGAGAATTATAGCATTTGATGAAGATGACTGATAACTTTTATAGTCACAGGCATACTCTGGGTGAGGTATTCACTTTCACATTTACTTGGCAACACTTGGGATTTGGGTGATGATATACCTACCGGCAATCTGCTTTCATTTTGTTATGTATCCTCCACATTGCACTTGGAACAATTAACAAAATGCAAAGTTGTCTTCACTCCTTTTACCCGGACTGTAGCACACACCTCCTACCTTCCATGGGAAAGCCTTATTATCTGCTTCTCTGTGCCTTCCATACCACGAACACAGGCACACTCTAACAGAGAAGTTGCCATTGGATTTTACCATATTCCCCCATATCTGCTTGATTCTGCATTCCATTTGTACTTGCCCTTTGTTCTGTTACTTTTACGTCAACTTGACACAGGTTATAGTAACCTGAGAGGAGGGAACCTCAATTGAGAAAAATGCCTTCGGTAAGATTGGGATGTAGCTTACAGGGCTTTTTTTTTTTTTTTTTTCCTTTCCGAGAAAGGGTTTCTCTGTAGGTTTTGAAGCCTGCCCTAGAACTAACTCCCTTTGAAGACCAGGCTGGCCTTGGACTCACAGAGATCTGCCTGCCTCTCCCTCCTGAGTGCTGGGATTAAAGGTGTGCGCCACCAATGCCTGGCTAGAGCGTTTTTAAATTAGTGATTGATGTGGGAGGACCCAGGCCATTGTGGATGGTGCCATTTTGGGCTCCTGATCTTGGTGCTATGAGACAGCAGGTTGAGCAAGCCATGAAGAGCAAGCCCATAAATAGCACTGCTCCATGGCCTTTGCATCAGTTTCTGCCCAGTTTCATTCCTGCCTTGGCTTTCCTCAGTGGACTGTGATTTGGGATGTGTAAGCCAAAAATAAATCCTTTCCTCCCCAAGTTGATTTTGGCCATGGATTTTCATCAAAAAATAACAACCTTAACTAATATTCTCTTCTACTTCAGAACCACCTTGTAAATGAATTCTTCAAAATTGGTTCAGATTTCTCCCTTTCCTTCCAGATCTTTCTTTGAGGAATAGCATTTTCTCCATTGTTACTCCATGGGTGACATTCTGAATTCACATAAGTTTGGAGTTTCTTGGGGGTGGGAGTCTTGCTTAATTGATTCTTATATCTGTGGTTTCTATGAACTTGGAATGAGTGTGTGTTCAAATTATTATTCAGCAATTAAATGTGATTGGCTGTGATGGCTACTCTTGGTTAAAACCCCCAAAATGGATGTGCACATATGTGAGGGATTTTTTTTTGCTTAATTAAATCATTTGAAGAGAGATGATTTACTTCTAATCCAGATCTTTGAGATGGGAACACCCACCTCTAATCCTGGCCACACCTTCTGCTGGAAGTCTACATAAAGGACATGGAATAACAAGCTTCTTTTCTCTTTCTTCTCTCCTTTTTTTCTGGCTTACTGTTGCACTCACTAGCAAGTCCATGTCCTCACTGGCATTAGAATCTACTTCTCTGGGATTCTGGCATACATTGAAGACCAGCTGAGACATCCATCCTCCTGGACTGAGCAACCACTGGATTCTTGGACCTTCTATTCATAGGCAGCTATTTTTGGACTAGCTGGGCCATAGCTTGTAAGTCATTCTATAAATTCTGTTACTCTAGAGAATCCTGACCAAGGTGGCCTCTTTCAATGCCATATCCCTAAAGAACTAAGGCAACTGATGTATGCTCAGACAGTCTTTTTCAGTGACAAGCCTGATAATGTTGATAGTCCGATACCTCTGTAGCCAGCCCTAAACACATATTCATATGAACAATACTAAATGGGGTCAGAAGGTTGATCTATATATACATGTATCTGTGTGAATATGTGCATATACAAATACCCTGGTAGGTCATAGGTCAATCCTGTTGTCAGCCTTAAACAAATATACATATGAATAACACTAGATGGGCTCAAAAGGTTGTATCCATATATATATATATATACATATGTGTGCATGTGCACAATACATATACACATATAAATAAATAACTAGGTCATGAATTTGAAAGATTGTTGGAAGCCTTTATTATTTATTATAGAAGTAGCTGAACCTCCATTGAAAGATTGTGGAAGAGACATAAGAAAAGATGGAAAGAGGAGAGGAAGGGATGGAAATGATATAAATTTAGTTCTTATGTATAAAATTCTAAAAGATAAATAAAAAAAATTAGAGACCTATGAGATGGCTAAGTAGCTAATGATGACTGCCACCAAGTCTGATAACCAGAATTTGAGTTAAAGGTCACACATGATAGGAGCAGCTAATTCACTCTAGTAAACTGTTCTCTGCCCTCCGCAGGGGTGCACTCCCTGCACCTCAACACACATACAGTCAATAAATGTAATAAAAAAAAGAAAAAAAGCTTAGTCAACAAAGCAACAAAGCCTCACTCTCTCTGATGGGGAAGAGTAAGTTATACAATAGACCGAAAGAAAATACAGCCAAGATAATGCTAGTAGATGCTCCCAGATCACCTCTTAGGAATGAAGGATTTACCTGATGAGCTGCTGGAAGTTCTATTGTTAGACAGTCCTAAGAAGTCAGTATTTGGAAGAGGTTTTGGGAAGCCCACATTCAACAATCTGTCAATTCATTGGCAAGAGCATGGACACACAAAGAATTCGGGATAATCCTGTGGGGTCACTGATTGCCATGTAGTTAGTCAGTTGAAATTTTAACTGACACTGGATCAAAATGCAACTCTGGTTCCTTTCCTTCTCATTCAATGATAGGCTATTTCCTAGAATGAAACTTCCTACATAGGAGCTTCTCCAAGTCTGTTTGCCTGGGAACCAAACCAATAGCAATTGCTACCCAAAGTAACTGAGAAAATCAGATGAGAATGAAGAGTTGGACCACCTATTATGACGAACAGCATAGTTAGACCAGCAAAGATATCTCTCCCTATCTTGAGATAGTGTTCTGGTATATAATATTCCAGGCTTTTACATGAATATGGGCTAAATTCTAACTATAAGGACAGTGCATTCAACAGCTATGGCTGTACTGTTAACAATGTGAGAAGAAAATCATGGCTAAGCTTGGTTGGTTAGAAATTAAATACTAAGTGTGGATGACTTCACGGTGGCTAAACAGAGGCAGTTAGTGGTTAGTTCTTTCAGAAGAGCTCATACAACTGAACAGCAGCATTTCAAGGTAAGTGGCTGAAGGAAGACACTCATTCTCAATGAGGGAGACACAGAAACCACGTTAAGACCCGGAAACCTGGGGTGGCAACACAGAAAGAGGAACAAAGCACACTGGAAGCAACCATTCAGGCTCTCTATCTGGGGAGACTAATCATTAGTGGAAAGGGTAAATGAGACCCCTAGAAGATGCCAGCAATTTTAACTACAGGAGAACTGTGGAGCCCTCACAGTTAGAGGAGTTGCCTAGAGTTGGCACAGTAGCTTTGCTTTAAACAAAGAACTTGGATTGTGAGTTTCTAGCGCCCAGGTCCACAATGTTGCAGCATGGTCCCATCTTGAAAACCAAACCATTGTTAGAATTCACACTACCCTAGAGGACAGACATCATCATTCAGTATCTTATACTATAGAAAACAGGTTGTTCGGCATAGTAGGGGACACTGACCCAGCCCTGAAATGCAAGGCACTTGGCTCTGCCCTCGTATTACCTGCTGCTTTGGTTTGCTACCATCAGGCTTAAGAACAACACAACCTCTAACCCCAACTTCCTCTACACCTGGCCATTGTTGGTATATGGCCCTGTGTAGCACATGCCACCACTCTGAAGAATAAACCTCTTGGGTTCTAAGGCTCCTGTTACTGATGCTGGCTACTATCATGATGTGTTATCAGGAAAACTGAGGATGTGCCTCTCACTGGCCCTTATTTCCAGATAGTTCTATCATGGGCCATACAGCAGTACCACTGCTAGAGCCACCAAAAGACCCACAGTATCAATGGAGTTTTTGGGGGAGGGGGCTAAAAACCCATCTATTAAGGATCACAATATCAGACACAATACTGATTGCTAGAAGCCTTTGTATTTGTGGTGTTCAGCCTTGGGTCTTGAGGACATCCCTCCCACTCTCAATAGTCCTGGAGTGACTGATATGGAATCCTGATAGAGGGTTATCCATCCCACTGCTGTGTGCACTACTCCTACCTCTGCTACTAAAGTGCTTTCAACCCATGGCCAAGATCTTCCTTGACCAAAACCACTGATTACTACTGAAAGAGACTATATATAATGCCAACTGGAAACCGAGCCTAACAAATCAACACTGAAGACAACTAGATCAGCACCAAACTCATTCTCAGAAGAAGGAGGTCTACCATGAAAGAGATTTTTATAAAAGTTGGTGAGAACAACTAATTTCAACCGATGGGCAAATTATCAGTGAAGCAAAAGAGCAATTATTATATATAAAAAAAGAACATAATGTTGTTGGAGTTTTTCTTGTCCCAACAGGTCCTGCTGCTCTTTAGCCCCAAATAAATACACAGAAACATATACTAACTTTTAAATTGTTGGCCGATGGCTAAGGCTTCTTATTGGCTAGCTCTGTCTTATATTAAACCATAACAACTAATCTATGTATTTCTACATGGCCTTACTTGCCAGAGAATGCCTGATGCGTCCTATCCGCCCGGTCTCTACATGGCGTCTCCTCGTGGTGCTCTCTACCTCTCTCCCCAGCATTCTCAACTCCTCGCCCCACCTATCTTCCTGCCTTTATTGGCCAAACAGTGTTTTATTCATCAGCCAATAAGAGAAACATATATATAGAAGGACATCCCCCATCAACATAATGCTTCCAAAAACCACAATATTTCTAGAAGCACACATGAAATGTTATGGAAAAGGGCATAAAGACTTTGAAGTGCCAAACAAGCCCAAGGACTTCAAAGAGTTTACAAGGGAATACAGACAAGTAATCCTATCAAATTATGGGAAAACATTGTTAAATGAATAAGAAATTTGGGAAAAATATTGCAAAAAATAAAAGAAATCATGACATGTAAGAAATGTAAGTGAAATAAAAACATGGCTGAAATATCAGCCGGGCATTGGTGGTGCATGCCTTTAATCCCAGCACTTGGGAGGCAGAGGCAGGCGGATCTCTGTGAGTTCGAGGCCAGCCTGGTCTCCAGAGCGAGTGCCAGGATAGGCTCCAAAGCTACACAGAGAAACCCTGTCCTGAAAAACAAAAAAAAAAATCAATGACAAGATAAAGCAGAATTTTTGAATACAAAGTAATATCTCACGAGATATCTGCATCATGTGGTGTGACCAGGTCACAGACCAGAGGAGCCTGATGTGTTTCCCTTTACAACAGAGGACCAGAGGGAAAAACAGCATCCATATCATTAGAATGTTTGAGGCAGTGCACTGGCCACAGTGGATATGTGGCAGGGACGCACTTGAGAGAGAATTAATCAACTTTATTAGGGGGTACACTAAAGCACATAGAACAACAGGGCTGGTGTTCAGAAGAGAAAGGCCTACTCCACAAATACAGACATTGCCAAGGCTGAAAATGTTACATGGACCTACATTAATGCAAACATCTGGAATGGAAGCAATCACAACCTGGTACCTTAGGAGATATTACAAAAAGAAAAGTTTTTACTTTGAAAGTTATCCCATAAAACTGATAGAGGCAAATGACAATCAAATGCTCAAATGCACACAAGAGGACTCAAGCAATATTAAAAAACCAGCAAACCCAACAAACAAACTGGGTAACATATCACTTCTAAATGAACATAACAATAGAAAAAATATTGGCCAAATTCTCAAGAATTAAAAAAAAAATATGGAAACAGAATCAGCAAGATGTGGCTAAAGGGACAGGTACAAGTCTGCTAATCAGATTTTGATTCCCAGGACCCAGATGAGAGATGGAGAAAACTGACTTCCCCAAGTTATTCTTTGACTCCCACCGGTGTACTATAGCATGTGAGTGCATGCAAGGGCTTGGATGTACACACCCATAAATATAATAAAGGGCTATACATTCTTTAAAAACTACAAAAACGCAGTAATATACAAAAGAATACAGACAGTAAATTCAGAGAAATTGGTAAGACAGGCTGTGATATGAATGAGGAATCCAGCAAAAATCAAATTTTCAGTAAAGGAGTCACTAAACAAAAGAAAATACCCCCCCAAAACAATGCAAGGCCTGAACAGAAGAACTTTAGACAAAATAAGATTACTGAACATGAAGACCAAACTCTTGAAATAACCCAGACAGATGAAGAAGAATTATTTAAAAAGCTCCTTTGATACTTATGGGAGATCACAGAGCAAGGAAGTCTGTGTATTACAGTTGCCTGTGAACCAAAGGGAGAAGGAAAGGAAGGAAGGGGAACAGATAAGTTAAAGAAATTATTCTTTAAAATTTTATAAATCTTGCGTATCTTCAGGAAAAGGACCTTCCTAGGACTCAAATAGAGTAACAATAATAATAAAGGCCCTCTCAGAGGCATATCATAGTCAAAACTGTCAAATTCTAACAGAGACAGAAATCTAAATATAAAACAATCATTTATAAGGAATCCCCTTTAACTAACAGCAGATTTACTTTGTATAAATGTTACAGGTCAGGAGAGAATGGAATGATATGTTCATACTTTAAAGAAAGAAAAAGAAAAAAATACCACATATTCAGCATGATGATGGCTTTTGACTTTTGTAGTCCCTAAATTTTTCATTTGTGAATGTAAATATTTATCCTAAACAAAAACAAGGATAACATTGGTAAAGAATGAGATGTTAGGGCTAGCAAGAAGGTTTAGCCAGTGAAACTGCTTGCTGCATAAGCCTGAGTTCTATCCCTGAAACACAAGTTTAAAAAAGCAAAACAAAACAAAACAGGACACAGTAGCGTGCAACTTAACCCTAGCACTCCTATAGTGAAATGGGTAATCCCAACACTCTTATGGAGAGATGGATGGAAGGTGGAGACAAGAAAAATTCCCTGAGCTGACCATGGCAGAAACAATAGGGACCATACCCCAATAATGCAGAAATCAAGAACTGACTCCTGAAGGGTTTCTTTTGATTTATACACACACACACCATACGCACTAATGTGCACATATGTATCTCTGTGAACCCATGCACACCTCACATACACACACCTAATACCCCCACCCCCTACATGCACACATATAGACATGCACACACACAAACACACAACTATTAAAGATATATTAAAATGTTTTTTAAAACTTCAATTTGATTAGATATATTAAACAATTAAAATAACACTCCTAATTTAAAGAACATTTGCAAATTGTAAACCTTATAGTTACTTATCAATTTTAAATTAACTCTTTTCCTTCCTTTCTCTGCGTATTTAATTGCAAAAGCTATTTATACATTAGGATAAGAGTATTAACTTCAATAAAAGTTTTTTTTTTTAATGACAAAAGGTCTTAAATGAGAACTAAAAGTTTTAGCATCCCAAACTGAATACTAATTAAATCAGCATACCACAAATAAGGAATTGTTTATCAAGTCAGACAAGGAAGTTCTACTGTTTTGTTAATTTCTCATATTAAAATTTAAAGAATGAATAACATGACAGAATAGCTCTACTTAGCATACATCTTCACCTTTGATGTGACCAAAACTACCTAATGTGATATTAGGATTTATAACTTTTAGGTAGACAAATGTTTACTAGATGCAAAAGTTCCCTTCTAGGCCGGGTGTTGGTGCACGCCTTTAATCCCAGCACTCGGGAGGCAGAGGCAGGCGGATCTCTGTGAGTTCGAGGCCAGCCTGGTCTTCAGAGCGAGTGCCAGGATAGGCTCCAAAGCTACACAGAGAAACCCTGTCTCGAAAAACTAAAAAAGTTCCCTTCTAGAATGAGAGGCAATGATCAGAAGCACCAATGTCACTCTGTACTATCTCTGTTGTAGAATACTGTCTTCAGGATGACATGGCCATCTTGAAACTTGAGCAGCTGTGGTAACCAACAACAAACACAAGATGTGGCTTGTTTTAACATTCCCCTATGGATGGAGTTGGGTGACTCCAGTCCCTTACTCTGTCTTGTACCCTAGATATATGTGATCCTGCATGTGACCTCTGGTAGTGCTGAACCATACAAAACATGTGGTAGTCTAAGAAGGGAATTCCATCTGCAGCTTTTGGGAAGGTTGTCTTCTCCACTGGAGTGTACCTTGCTAGTAACATAGCTGTTAGAGAGTTAACACTGCTCCTGTAAGTAATTCCTCCCCCATGCTCTTGTAAGCCCAATAAACTCATTGTTCCCTAAGCTGGACTTGGATGGAATTGTATCCTTGTTCATTGGTGCCTGGTCTTGGATGAATAGATGTGTATTCATTTCTCTTCAGAATAAGGAACATGACCACTTTTCTGTAAAACAATGGTGTCATTCAAAAGGGCATCTTCATGGCTCAAGATCATGCCCTGGAGGAAAAGCAGGCTACAACACAGACAACTACAAAGCTGTGCTTTAAGGAAAGCTCACTTGATCCAAAAGAGCATGTGGAGGAGTTCAAACTCAAGTGTTTGCTCACAACAAATAGAGATTTGGTGGGAAAAAAAAAAGAGTATCAGTTTACTAAACAGAAGACTTTACTAGGAAATAACCATCTGGAGAACTATTAAGAAACTTTATGGAGTATGAATAAACCTCAAATACTGATTAAAAAAAAACTTGCAAAGGAATCCATACAATTATTAAACAAGTTTTTGGGGGCTGTCTTCAGAGATGCTGTTGTACATTAAGAAAGGAGCTGACTCCATTCTGAGGTTTAATTGCTGACAGCTTTTAAACTGCTCCCCTCTTGCTCCTGTGCCTCCTGTGTGTGCAAGCTAATACAGAAAGTCTAGGTGCCACAGGTCAAGTGCCAGCAGAAAGCTCATAATATGCCACCTAGACCCCACCTCCAAACCATTACAAACAAACCCTCTAAGACTGCCCTATCAGACATTCCAGACCAGACAGGAAGGTCCATCATGCTAAGCAAAGAATGTTTTATTAATTGACTAATAAATTGTTTAAGGTTCTTATGATACATACTTTCAACTCATAGACCAAAGTTTGAGGCACATGTGTCAATAATTCTTTTATAGGATGGTCACAATGATTAAAACATCTAATTTCCAAAAAAGAAGTGTGGGGGTCAAAAAGGCAAGTGTAATCCAAATGCAGGAAAGCAAACTTGGCAACAGAAACTAGATATCAAAGTAACAGATGAAAACTTCAAAGGAGGACTGTAATGCACTCAAAGGTCAAAGCACAGCTGTCAATAAACTATACTGCTAAGCTATATCAGTAGCTGACTGAACTGGCAAAAATACCAGCAACTGTCATGACAGACTGACAGCATTTATGCATTTTGGAATAGAGAGGAAAGAATAATGAAGAAAATCAACAGAGTCTCAGATAAAGTGATGTGATGTGAAGTACAGAAACAAACATGCAAGTTTCTATAGGTATCATGGGAAAGAAGAAAAAGAAAAAATTCACAATTCTATCATCTCCCCGTACCTGAGAACCAAATGTTCAAAGACCTGTGGATATATTTTGAAGAATATTTTATATTCAGCTAATTCTATAATATACAGAAACATAAAATACTGGTACAATACAACCCTAAGAAGAACAGGACAAGCTGTATTAGATTAAGGAAGTCACATAAGACAGCTGATTTCATAGGAAGAAAAAGAGAATCAGAAATTTAGGTTAATATGTTATTAGTATGGACACAAAAACATATAAGTTAATAACTGTAACAATTATAGATGAGTATGTAATGGAAGTATTCTATACAGGTACTAAAGGAGGTAATAAATACAGCTATGTAGGAGTAAGATTTCTCTGTCTCACTGGAATTATGTTAGTGCATATCTGAAGTAGATACTGATAAGTGCCAATGTGGGAAAGTCTTACTTGGTAAAAGCAGCAACAAGCTGCTACTTTGCTTCAAGTAAGTAGTTCTCAGGTGTATACACCTGCAGCGGAGACAAGAGGAGAATGGGATTTGTACAGAGAAGCTCATTTCCAGCCCATCTACTCAGCTGACTAAATTAATAGTGAATAAAAATTTAGATGGTAGTCACAATCATTGAGGATTAGGACGGATACTGACGTAAGCACATGCACCTAATGAAGTACTGACAGCTGTGAGGTTTTTTTTTTTAAGTCTTTCTTTAAGCTTTGCTTGTAAATGGGTTTGTACGTGAAATCAAAGACAGAAGAAAAACAGATGAATGCTCCAATAGATGAAATCACCTCAAATAATTTCCGAATAAAACCAAGTATCATTGTGCTCATTATTATAAAAATGTTCCTGAAAATTGAGCACTGATGTAGTGGTCTTGCCTATAACAATGGCCCCACCCCTTTGGTTGTGGCTTCAGGTGGATGTAAGCAGAAAGAGGGAAGCCTAAGGCATGGTCTCACTTGTGCAGGTCTTTTTCTTTGGTCAGCTGGATCTGGTAGGAAGGGCAGAGAAGCACTCCAGCAGTTCTTTGTATTTTCTGTGTTAAGTGTTCCCCAGTAAACACCCATTTATCATTTATCTTGGGTCTAGTGAAATCATTACACTCTCGCCTTCACACTGAAGCATGTTCCTTTGATTTTAAATTACTTAATGACTATAACTATGTATAAAGACATCTTACTTAATGATGACTCAAGTTCCTAAGAGATCAGACATGTACATAAAAAATAATGTAAGCTTAGGGTCAGAAGTATCATGAAGTGAGAGGCGAGTCTGCTCTGCAGGTGAAAGACTTGCTTGGAAAGTCTGATGACCTGATCCTGATCCCTGAACTGAAGAGGAGGAGAGAACCGATTCCTGAAAGCGGTCCTCTGACTTCACATGTGTGCTGTGACATGCATGCACGTGGACACACAGACACATAAATAAAAAAGAATTAAAAAGTATCATCAACGATGCACATGAGCACCCCAACTGGAGAGATGTTCAAATAAAGTACGCCAGAACCCTGCAGAGACTGTTGGTAACTGAGCCCTTGAATTTTCTCCCAGACCATGAAGCTTGGGAAGAGTAGGTACACAGAACCAAAGTGCAAAGGTAAAAAGCCAAGATCATAGAGAACCAAGTACTCAGATCAGGTTGCTCAGGGAAATATCTTACCCTAAACTAAACTTTAAGATCATGCTCTCAACTTCATCCACCAGCACATTTATTAAAAACGTTTAGCTATGTGAAACCATGTATAATATTTTTGAAAACATTAGCATTTATGTGTGTTGATAGTTTGCTAAAGGATTTGGTCATAGGACTGTCTTGTGTCCACTGTGGCAGTCTCATTTGGAAATCTGGAGTTGTTTCAATACAAACATGTACATATACTAATGTTCACTCATCTTTTCATTTTTCAAGAACAATTTACTGAGTGCTTAAATTTGTAATTAAAATTATTGTTTTTGAGACAGTTTCACTGTAGCCCAGATTGGCCATCAATTCATGATGCCCCTTCCCCAGTCTCCTGAACACTGTGAACCACACCTGGCTGAGTACTTATACATTAGCTCCTGCATTTTTTATAAAGAAGAAAAACATGCCCCGTGAAGAGAAAAACCAAGCCATGCTGCATAATCCAGGCCAACTAGCCCACAAGCTTCCTCCCATGTTCAAGTTGTTGAATATTTTCTGACTGAATTGTGTACAGTAACTCAAGTAAGTCCTTGGTACAGAGCACTGTTAAACACTCTATGGAAATTGCCCATTTCTGTCTTTGCTACTAGACTGGAAATCAATTTAGTGGAAACAAACTTACAAATTATCTGAGTATAGATCATACAGCTAATAACTAGCAGAGCGGACTTTTGCATTTCAAAAACTGTGTGTTCCTTGCTATACTGTGTGAAGCTGAGTCCCTAGTGTGGCCGGTGGGTGACCTCTGATCTCTCTTGCTACTTTACCTTGCCTCTACCACACACACCTAGGTAGCATTTTTCCTATGGGCACACCTTCAGCTGTGCTTTGATGTTGCTAAAGCTTTTGCAGAACATCCTCCAAGTAGACACCCATGCAGCCCACGCCCTGATCTCCTTTAGGTCTTCATTCAGTGTCACTTTCTAAGTGATAAACACCCCCACCAGCAGACCCTTTGCATCCATTCTCTCTACTTTGTTTTTCTCTTTCACGTGACAAATGTGTAAGTATTTAGCCAGGTGTGGTGGTCACAGTGGTTAGGAGACTGGGGAAGAAGGATCAAGAAATGATGGGCCACTTAGTGAGACTGTCTCAAAACAATGAATTTAATTAAAGCCATGTGAGAACCTAGTTCAAAAAGGTGGAAGAATACACATACACACATAGAAAATCAACACTTTAAAGGTTAAACTTGAGGCTTTAGCACAAACCTGTCAATTGTGATTGAAACAATTAAGAATCACAGAGAAGAGCTGGGCATGGAAACAGATGCCTTTATTCCCAGAACTTTGGAGGCAGAGGCAGAGGCAGAGGCAGGCAGATTTCTGTGACTTCAAGACCAGTCTGATCTACAGAGCAAGTTCTACAAAAGCCAGGTCTACACAGAGAAACCCAGTCTTGGGGGGTAGGGTGTTGGTGTTGGTGAGAATCACAGGGGGAAACCACTGTATTGCAATAGTAAAATGCATAATTCTACTTAATATGCTAAAAGAGGGAAGTTTCTTATCTATATATCTAAGGATATCAAATAGTATTTTAACATGTAATTTTCTCTTTTGGAGTTCAATTATCAATGAAAATATTCAACTCTGAAATGTCAAAAAGCTGTTTCAAAACCTTATGTGTTGTCAATAGTATGAATCTCAGATATCAGATGAAGAACACACGTGTGTTCAGAAAGCAGACTGAAGAAATATAAAAGCATGCAATAAAATGTACTACTAAATGTGTCGGTCTCTTGGTAAAGAGAGACTGCCTAATGTTTCAGTACCGACAATTCAGTTGCCCAAAGAATATTTACATTTATTTAGTAGCAGCAGAAAAGGCTTCATTGTCACTTTTCATTCTCTGAAGTACTTTGGTGTGGGAGCAGGGAAAGGGGGGAAAGGCCACATTTGCTTCTGTAGCTCCCCAGAGCACAGGCATTGCTAAATGCCCAAACAAAGTAAGTATAGTTATTAGCACCATCAAAGTGGAAGGAAGTAGGGGAGGAGTGGGTGGGAGGCAAAGGAGGCTGTCATACATCGGAGGAGAAAGAAGACTCAAGTTCAAACTGTGACTGAAGTGGAGGAAAAGTTGAGCGACTAGAAGGAGAATAAAGAGAGAATAATGAAAGGGCTTTACAAGTATAATGAGGGATGGCTTCCTAACAGAGATTATAATGTGTTTTCTTGGGGATGGACTATAGTTGGCGGGATAGTTCTAGGATGAGAATGTCTGCATCTAGGAACATCAGGTAAGATAAGTGTACGTGTAAGAACGCTTTTAGAATGGACAGGAGAAATGAAAACTGGAGGAGGAAGGGTGAAAATAAAGCAGAAAGACCAATTAGTTAACTAGAGAGCCCAATGAGGTTCAAAAAGCACAGCAAGCAAGGCACATTAGCAGACAGTCATTTGAACAGACATTTGGGATATATTAAGTTTTCCAGCACCACAAGGCTCAGGGAGTGAACGGAGATAGCTGAGGTGGGAGGTAACAAAGCTGGGTTGGGTCATCTCTATGGATTCTGAAGTAACTTAAAATAACACAACAGTTACATAGCTATGTAGGAAGTTATTTGTAGATGTGAGAAATCAAAGCAGAAGACAGTTGTATAGCTAGAAGGCAGAGACTTCCAAGGAAATTTGTACAGCTAGTGCTGAGGATTAAGAATGTTTTCCTAAGACCAGAATATGAACTGTGGCATATTCTACTTGAGACACTTAGAAGGGTGCTTTCTGTAACTGTGAAGGAAACACTGTAGAAAGCAGAAAGGATGCAGCTGAGAATAGTGATCACTGATGGGCATGTGATAAGACAGAGCAGAGGTAAAGAAGAGGGCTCAGGGACCAGCAAGGGTAAGATGGGGAATTTATAGAACTCAAGTGCATGGTTCCCTGCATCAGGCACTGGAACAAGTCAGCAGCCAAAGAAGCAAAGAGAAAGCAGGAACGAACTGGACACAAACAGCATCTCAGATGAAGCTTGACAGTTCACCTGTACAGCACTGCTTCTCAGCAGGCCTCATCTACAATCTATGGGATACTGGGAAGTGAATAAAGACATTTTTGATTGCTACTGGTATTTAAAAGGCATATTAAAAAGCCATACTAGAGATCTCAAAGCAGAGGAAGTAGCAAGGACAGAATGAAGAAAATTAGAGGGTGTTCAATAAAAATAGAGTCTGGTTCAGTGGAAGCATTTGATACTAAAAGAGAACAAGAGAGAAAACCTGAAAGACAGCCAGGAATAAGAATAGATGCTGGGAAAGGAGATAGAGCTTCTTTTAGGACATTGAAAGGAGTCATTCACATCTTTGAGCAATGAATGTTATAAAACCACGGAGTGGAAAGGCTTTACAGGTAACTGAAGAGTTGATAATCTGATCTTTTCTGTTTATAAGTACTTCTAAACATAACTGTAATTACTTCTTAATGCTCAATTGAAGTCTCATTTCCTTTACTTAATTGTAGGGCTCCAAGAGATAGTGGACCAGGTATACCCAGAATTTGGGATCAGGCCCCAAATTCGGATTTTAAGATAGATCTCTTTAAAATAACTATTGTGTATATTTGATAATACAATTTGATACTATGAGATGCATAATTATAAATAATGAAAAATGGTTACAGTGAAACATGTTGATGCCTCCACCTTAGTTTCCCATTTCTTTGTGGCAAAACATCTATAATGTACTCATTTTGTCTGTGGTCTCCATGTCATGTGCTAATCATTCAACTACTGAAAAACTGCTAACTACCCTATGACTTGAGCCTCCATATTTCTTCCCTCCTACCTTGCCTATGGTAAACATTTTAATCTTATTACCCCCCCCCACATACTGTGTATGTGCATGTATACATAAAAACATTTTCACTTTGTACTGGTTAGTTTTAGTTGTCAACTTGGCACAGCTGAGAATCATCGGCAGGGAATTCCAATGACGGGTTACTTAGATGGGCCTGCTACATAAGCATGTCTTTGGGTTATTGTCTTGATGGCTAAGCGAGCTAAAACGATATGGGCAGCACCATTTCGTGGCTGGGCCCTAACTGTGTCAGAGCAAAGAAAGTTATCTGAGTATAAGCAGTGAGCAAACAGGCACAACAGGTCTCTCTGCTCTTGACTGTGAATGTCATGTGACTAGCTGCTTGAGTTCATGCCTTGACTTCTCCTTAATGATAGACTGTAACCTACAATTGTAAGCCAAATAAACCCTTCCTCCCCTAACTTGTTTTCTAGCAGAGTAGTTTATCATAGCTTTAGAAATGTAACTAGAACAAACACACACACACACACACACACACACACACACACACACACACACACACATCCCTGTCAGATTAAATATTTTACTTTAAAGCTATTTCTCATATAAGATTAAAAATTATTTTCTGTATCTGGTTTGCTTAGCTTAGTATATCTTTAGGCCCATCTGTGTTATGCCAAATGACCAGATCTCCCTTTTCTAAGGTCTGAAAAACATTCTACTATATGTGTGCATACTCATTCTATACATATAACTCCCCAATTCACAATAGCTTTCTCTACTCATTTGTTGATGGATACTTCCAGTCAGCTCTGTATCCTGCCTGTTGTAGGATGTTACAATGAAATTAACAGTATAGATATCTTTTTGACATGGTGACTTCATCCTAGAGAAGAGATGACTAGGTTATGGAGCAATTCTATTTTTACTTTTAAAATAAATTTCCATGCTGCTTTTAAATAATGGCTATATCAATCTACATTCCTATCAACAGCATAAAATTTTTTTCTATGTCTTTGATGATTAATCATACTGACTGCCTTGCCTTATACATGTTGGTTATTTTACATTGTATTTTCATGTTATATGACCATTTATAATTGAATTACACTTAAGTGACATAAATTTGTTCTAATTTTCATATTAAATTTTTATCAGAGACATACTTTGGAAATATTCTCCCAATCCACAAGCCTTTTTTTTTTTTAAATTTAAACTTATCATGCATGTACCCTTTCAAATTCTGAAATCAGAAAAAGTATGGTAAAGTCTAATTTCCCCTCTCACTCCCACTGCCTATGGAGAAGTACAAGGGACGATATGTCAAGAAGCACAAGATAGAAAAAGAAAAGGAAGAAAAGGGACTGAGCTGATGTGAGAGATATCCAACTGCTCCTGAAGTATTGAGCACAAGTTGTGCTGCTAGCTACTGGAAATGTTCACACAAGCGAAGCCTGAGGCACTGCCCTTGTGAAGTCTCTCTCACCCCTCTTCAGGAACAGCTCAGGCTGAGCCAGCACCAGCGTAAGCTGGCTTGGCTCACTTCAGTTAGCAGTTACTTTCTGTAACGATGGAGATTTATAAAAGCCTAAATATAATTGAGGCAATCTGCTTCTAAGAAGAGAGTATTAAATTGCCTTTTCTGTTCCACTCCCTGAAAACAAATGAAGCCAGCAGATAAGGCCACAAAGGCAGTAACATCCCCAGATGAATCAGATCCTTTCTGACAGCAGAAGAATTTGATCTGCTGCAGGCATTCCATTCAGAATGATAACCACAATGGCAAAGTGTCATTCATTCTTCTTCCAGTGTACTAAATGGAGCCCTGGTGAACACAATTTCAACATTCCTATTTATGCTCAGGTAAAGTGTATTCATCAGATAATGCTTCAGTCAACATTAATCAGAGAGAGAAGCCCATCTATCCACATTCCATGCAAGGACTGGGCTCAATACAACTCACAATGGCAAACGTTTTCCATCATTGAGGACCTAGGAAGAGCTCTTGTTGCAGTACACATTTGAGAGTGAGGGACATTCAGACACAATGCAGATAGTCAAAGAACTGCTGCCAAGATATGAGTAAATCAACTGATACCACGGGATAATAAATTCAGCAAAAATGAGATAGAATATAAATGAAGGAGTATTATTACATAAATTTTAGCCAGGCGTGGTGGCTCTTGTTATAATCCCAGCACCTAAAAAGCTGAGGCAGTAGGATAGGTACAAGTCCAAGGCCAGCTTAAACTAGTATGAAATACTACTTCAACAAACAAAAAATTTAAAGAATCCTAAAACTATTAAATAGAATTTCGGAGAACAATTCAAAATTTTTTCTTCTTTAGTAATGCTTAATGAGTGGCTGGACAGATGGCTCAGTGGTTAAAAGGACTTGCTGCTCCTGCAGAGAACTCTGGGGTTCAGTTCCCAGCACCTACATGGAAGTTCACAACTGTTACTCAAGTTCCAGAAGATCTGGCACCCCCACCAGGCCTCTTCATGCACTGTATACACATGGTGAACATAAAAACACAGGAAAAACACTCATGAATATAAAATAAAAAATAAGGGCACTGGAGAAATGTCTCAGTGGTTAAGAATGCTTGCTGCTCTTCCAAAGCACCTGAGTTTAGTTCCCAGTACCCACATTGGATGGCTCTCAACCCACCTAAGTCCAAAATCAGGGGATCTGACAACCTCTTCTGACTTCCACAGGCACCACACACACACAAAATAAACAAACAAACAAACAAACAAATAAATAAAATTTAAACAGAATAATAATAATAATAAAAATTCACATTGGGTTACAGCTCAGTGATGGAGTTCTTGTCTGGGATGCATGAGGCCCTGAGTCTATCCCAGCATTAAACAACAACAGAAGGAAGGAAGCCAAGTATGCAATCCACACTGGAAATATCAGCCCTCAGACGGCTGAGGCAGGAGGATCATTAATTCAAGGACACCCTAAGATACATGACAAGATCTGTCCCAAACCATGCCTTAAACTCTTGAAAAGAAAAAAGGAAAGAAATAATACTCAAAGAAGAGAAGCATAGTTTCCATGAGTGAAAATTCAGAAATTGAGTATTATTTTCTGTCTGTTATTCGTTACAATATACTCTTCATATCATGCAGCATACATGAATTATAAAGTGCATTTCACGTATCTTATAGCTAGCTTTATGGTATGGTAATTATATTTTGTCCAACAGGTCCCATATTTTATTATTACTCAATAGTAGCCATGAAGTCTATCAGTACAACTACATATACTTCTCTAAGCATGCATGCTTTTACTAATGAAACAAACAATAAAAATGGCATGACTTTTTGGTTCTACCCACCCCATATACTTCTGATACAGCTGTCAATGTGTAGAACACTAGGTATGTTTCCTCATTTGGGTCTTTATCCTTCAAGGTAAACACTGTTAACATTCCCACTTTATTTATTTATTTATTTATTTATTTATTTATTTATTTATTTATTTATTTTTGAGACAGGGTTTCTCTGTGTAGCCCTAGCTGTCTTGGAATTCGCCTTTGTAGAACACACTGGCCTGGAACTCACATAGGTCTGCCTTCCTCTGTCTCCTGAGTGCTGGAATTAAAGGCGTGTATAATCACCAGCCAGCTATCACTCCCACTTTATGAGATGAAGTGCTTGAAAACATAGGCTGACCAATTTGTCCGAGAATATTATGAGCCCTCTTCTGACATCCTTGGGCACCAGGCACGCATGTGGTGCACTTCCATACATACACTCACACACAGACACATTAAATAAATAGATAAATATTTAAAAAGACATATTGTTACTGAACATTTCAAGTAGAAAGCCAAGGTGTTCCTATGGGGAAAGATACTTAACATCTTTAGTTGGCTTTACAATGTGAACAAAAGAATTACAAAATGTATTCCATATGTAAGGATTAAGTAAGTAAACGCACATAAAATGCTTACAATAGGGTCATGCTTTTCTAAATGCCCAAATAATGATAGCTGTTATTATTTAGTCCTGAGTGTATTTGTCTTAGTCACTGTTCTATTGTGAAGAGATGCTATGACCAAGGCAATTCTTACAAGAGAAAGCATTTAATTGGGGCATTGCTCACAGTTTCAGAGTTGTAGTCTATTATCATCAGAGTGGGGAGCCTGGTGGCATGCAACATGGTGCTGGAGCAGTAGCCAAGAGTTCCACATCTGGATCTGTAGGCTCACGTAGGGGTTGTGGTGGAATAGGGGAAGTTGGGCAAGTTACCACAGTAGATCAAAGGGTTTGTAGCTGGGTTGATGTTTACCTTTCTCCTCTGGTAGCATGTACCTTCTTCTTCTTCTTTTTTTTTTTTTCCTCCATTTTTTAAAATTTAAATTAGAAACAAGATTGTTTTACACGTCAATCCCAGTTCCCTCTCCCTCCCCTCCTCCCCTGCCCACCCACTAACATCCAACCTATCCCATACCCTTTCTGCTTCCCAGGGAGGGTGAGGCCTTCCATGGGGGGAATCTTCAGAGGGCCTAGGCCCCATCTTTGGGGAACTCTAACTACTGTTCTGTTTAAGGAATATAGCAGTAAAATAACTCCTAATGGCAGACTGCTACATTCATGCATCAATGCTTTCCTTGCTCAGCCATCATCACAGAAGCTTCTTCCTGCCATAAATGGAAACAAATCAGGGATCCAAATGGAACAAAGTGCAGAGAGTGAGAGACCTTGGAACACTCAAGTCCTAAATTGGATGTTGCCATCAAATCCCTCCCCTTAAGGTTCAGGGACTAGTCAAAAGAGGAGGCAGAAAAATTCTAAGCACTAGAGGCACTGAAGGACACCAAGGAAACAAGGCCTTCAAAACACACATATGAACTCATAGAGACCGCATGTATCTTCCCTGCATGTGCCTGAGCCACATGGGGCCCCAGTGCTGAGAGGGGAGGTGTTCCTTCAGCTTTTTTTTTCTGGCTCTTTTTCTCCTGGTAGTTTGTTTCCTTCATCTTATTCTGGTCTGTTTGTTTGTTTGTTTGTGTTTTTGAGACAGTGTTTCTCTGTAGTTTGGAGCCTGTCCTGGAACTCTCTCTGTAGACCAGGCTGGCTTTGAACTCATAGACATCCACCTGCCTCTGCTTCCAGAGCACTGGGATTAAAGGTGTGTACCACCAATGCCCAGCTTGGCCTGTTTGCTTTTATTTATCTTATTTTATTACTATTTTTAGATGCCTGTTTGTAGTCTAATGAAAGAGAGAGAGAGAGAGAGAGAGAGAGAGAGAGAGAGAGAGAGAAAGAGAGAGAGAGAGGAGAGAGAGAATGTATGTATAGGGTCAGGGAAGATTTGGGAGGAGTTGGGGGAGGGGAAACCATAATCAGAATATTTTCAATAAAAAAACATTGCCACAACAGAATAATATCTCTATAGAATTTCTCACTAAAATGTTTAGTAAAAAGCACCTGTAGGCATCAGGAAAGTCATAACATACTTGTAATAAAGTATTCTCTATAACTTGGTTTCCCTGGTGTCCCATCTTTACCAAAGAACATGAATAATAATAATAGGAACAACTGCAGCTGTTAGTAAACAGGTCTCTCCATCTCTGCTAATAAAGATCACCTATCATTTAGAACAGAATTGGAGTTATTTCAAACAATGTATTTCACAGTGAATCAGATGGTCACTTCATGATATTATGAGGCCAAAAAGGCTTGATTTGTATAAAAAGAACAATAATCAAAAAGATCTTCATCATTTTTAATATCTGCCTAAGTAGGAATAACATAGCCAAATGTTCTATGCTTTTTTTTTTTTTTTTAGAATTTATTTATTTATTATGTATACAACATTCTGCTTCCATGTATATCTGCACACCAGAAGAGGGCACCAGATCTCATAATGGATGGTTGTGAGCCACTATGTGGTTGCCGGGAACTAAACTCAGGACCTCTGGAAGAGCAGTCGGTGCTCTTAACCTCTGAGCCATCTCTCCAGCCCCCATTCTATGCTTTTTATATATTTCTGAGAAATCCTTTTCTGAATGTCTAACTTGGTATGGTGATGCACACCTGTGATCCAGTATGAAGGAAGAAAAGCAGGAACATCTTTGCAACATGAAGACCGGACCAGGAGACAGTGAGACCCTATCTCAAAATACCATACCACACCACACAGCACACCATACACAGCATACAATACCACACCCCAAACCAAAACCACACAAAACTTAACCCAACCAAAACCAAACAACAACAACAAAGGGCAATGCTTGGACTTCTGCAAATATGCAGAAATTCTATCAATAATTTTCTGTTACCTGTTAAATATGCAGGTGAAAGATATCTCTGTTAGGAATAGATTGGGCAGTTGGAAATATAAAATGTAATATGTTAGCCCTGTTTAGGTGCCATCTGCTTCCCAAGTATGATCATTCATTCAACAGATACTCTTGAGTCTTCATTTGGTGCTAAGATCTGCTCTAGCCACCTGAGAAGTGACACGGAACAGAACAACCAAAAATCTCTGTCTTCATCAAGTTTATGTTCTAGTATGTAATGACAAAGCAAAGGCAGTAAATACTTGACAATCTAGTAGGTGATAAGATTTTCCAGAAAAAATTATGCAAAACACAGGCCAAGGAGAGTATTCAAAGGAAGATGCTGAATGCAGCAGGATTCACTGAAATTTAAGACAATCTCAATAAAATACTAGGGAGATAAAGAGCATTTGGAGAAGTAACTGAAAGTGTGAGCAACTCATGGAGTGCTTGTGCCAACAAGTGTGTGTGTGCATGTGTGTGTGTTGGGGCAGGGTACAGCTCAGTTGACAGTGTTTGCCTGAGGCCCTAACTTCAATCTCAAGTCCAGGCAGGGGCATGGGGGAAAGGAGGGCAGGGTAAATGGAGAGGGATGAGGACAGCAAGTTAGGGACAAATATGGCCAGTTTAACCATGAGGTGGGAAAAGAATAAAACAGAAGATTAGAGAGGCAATAGAGATTTGGGAGACGATTTATATGAACTTATATGAACATTTAGAGAACTTTTCAAGCTCTTTAAATGATATGAAGTCCCTAGAAAATCTTGAGAACAGTGCCATGACCTGATTTATACTCTTAAATGGATTGCAGTAGTTCATGAAAAACAACCATAGAAGGAAGTAGGAATGAGTACCTGTTACTGGGATAAATAAGAGGAGAAAGATGGAGCCTTGGGCCTGGATGGGTACTGTGGAGGCAGTAAGAAGTGACCAGGTTGCATAGACTTTAAAAGCTGAATGAGCAGAATTTCCTAACAGTTTTAGTATTAGGTTTATAGAAAGAGGCAGCTAACATGACTTCAATTTTCTGTCACAGAAGCTAGAACTACAGAGCTGCTGCTAATGAGCTGGCAATGTTAGGTCATGCAGATTTAGAAGGAAAGATCAAGGATAGAATTTGAGAAATAGTCTGTAGTGTATATCAGATACACACAGAGTTAGAGATGGCTCACAGGCAGATGTGTATAAGGTTTGTAAACCTGCAGAATCTGGAAATTTTTCAGTTTCTTATCCAGGCATGGAATTATTAGTATGTAGATGATGGTTGAAGCATGGGACTGTCACGTATGTAAAAGGAAGGAATAAAGAGAGTCTATATGCCTGGGACAGAAATGCTGTTACATTTTAAATTATCTGAGCTATAAATTAGCATATTAAAATGTCAAGTTTAAATTTCTGAATATAGAGTAAATGGAGAGGTAACTTATGACAATACTAATCTGTTTCTCAAGCTATAGGGCCAAACTGATAATGTATGCTTGCATGGGCATATATACATCCATTGCCTCAAATACATTTATTGTAAATTCAAACTCCCAAATCAAGATTATCAGTAGAAATGAAAGGTCCACATGATAGCCAAGGGCCTAGATTCTGACATTACACTTGTGTTTGGAAGGCAGGAGTTAAGCAGATGTCAAGCTCATTTCTTTGGCTGGATAAGTTGATATAACTAACAGGGTCTACAGGCAAATGATAGCCGGTTCTGCTATGCATGGAGGGATAGGCCACGAGACTAGAAGCTGGACTTGATTTTCTTGAGAAATCTTATTTTATCTTATTGAAGTAAATGAACAGAATGATAAGATCAGATTATAACATACAATGAATTGGTGTTTTAAATAATTTGAATTCATGAGTCTACTTAGAAATCTATAGTAGACATGAATCTGAATTGTCAGTGGTTATGAATTAAGTTTCTTATGTTGACAGAATAATGGAACCTTAAATAAAAGATTATTAAAAGTGAGTAGCCTGTAAGGAAAAACAGCAATTCATACAGGAAGTCACAGAAATAGTTAATTCACTTAGGGAAAACTCTACTTCAATAATAAGATGATGATAACCTGAGATATACATGTCAAAATCATAATGAAATAATCAATTTTTTACCTACCAAATTGGCAACAATTCAACAAAGGTAACAGCAATAGCAAAGGTGCGAACTTGAACTCAAATGAGCTTTGCTGCAAGGCAACATGGCAGCATCTGCCTACTTGAAAATGCTCAGACTTGTTTATCATGCATTTCATTTTCAGGACCTCATATTTAGGAACTTGAGAAAGTGTGCACAAAACAAGGCACTAGAGCCACATACAGTCTATAAATAGCCACACTGGAAACAGTTGTTCTGAAAAGGATTAGTTAGGTAAGCATGCTAAAATAATACAGTAGATAAGAGTCTTAAAAATATTTTCTGGTGCCTGGCGGTGGTGGCGCATGCCTTTAATTCCAGCACTCGGAAGGCAGAGGCAGAGGCAGGGGGATCTCTGTGAATTCGAGGCCAGTCTGGTCTCCAGAGTGAGTGCCAGGACAGAAACCCTGCCTCAAAAAAACAAAAACAAACAAACAAACAAAAAATTCTGGTAATATTTTAATGAACAAATAAAAGTATTTAAAAAAAACTATTATTGGTTATTGAGAATTCAGATCCCATATTTCATGCCTTTTCTACCATAGAAATTCAGTTTATATATGAAAACTTTCAAGAATATACTCATTGTAAAGATGTTATACTTTATAGAGTGAGAGTTCTACAGACGAGACTATATATCCTTCCATTTTAAGACTGTTCACAGACTCACTGTGAAGGGTTACTATCCCCTTTTATTATACAATACTTTGTAATAAATATGCATTTATTCCATTCCACCACTATTAAAAAAGGTTTGATGGCTGAAAGTACTTTGTACCATCACTGCATCTCTTATACGATTTTATATGGAAAAGGTACCAGTAAATATTTGCTGAAATACTTCATGGGCAGAAATAGGTTTCTGACTAAAATACAACACTAACAATTATGGTTTTAACACTTTCTCATTCATTTTAATTTCCAAAAGATAACTCATTAACAAACATTGCCTTAGTTAGGGTTTCTATTGCTGGGTTAAAACATCAGGACCAAAAGCAACTTGTGGAGGAAAGGCTTTATTTTGCTTACACTTCTAGGTAACAGCCCATCACTGAGGGCAGTGAGGGCAGTACCTTGTGACAGGAATATGGAAGCAGTTGCTGATGCAGAGGCCATGGAGGAGTGCTGCTTACTGACTTGCTCAGCCTGCTTTCTTATAAACACAGGGCCACCAGTCCAGCATGTCACCACCTACCACAGGCTGGGCCATCCCCAATTACTAATGAAGAAAATGCCTTACTGGCTTACCTACAGCTCCATTTTATGGAAGCATTTTCTCAGTTGAGGTTCCCTCCTCTCAGATGACCCTACCTTGTTTCAAGTGGATATAAAAGCTACCCAGCAAAACCAGCTTTTTTTCAATATTTTCACCCCTTCCCCCAGCACTGAAGATTGAACTCAGTGCTCTGTCACATTTGGGAAGGCATCTGTCACTGAGCCACTCCCAAACCCAAGGTGGTGTTTTGAATAAAAATGGCTACCATAGGCCCATAGGAAGTGTGGAGGTGTGGCCTTATTGGAGTAGGTGTGGTTTTGTTAAAAGGGGTGTGTTACTAGGGGTGGGCTGTGAGGTCTCAGATGATGTTCAAACAAGGCCCAGTGTGGCATTCACTTCCCGGCCTTCGGATCCAGGTGTAGAGCCCTCAGACCCTCTCTCCACCACCATGCCTGCCTGTACTCTGTCATGCTTCCTCCTATGACAATAATGGACTAAACCTCTGAACCAATTAAATGTTCTCCTTTATAAGAGTTGCATGGTTATGGTGTCTCTTCATAACAACAGAAACATTAACTAAGACATCCATCAACAGATTAGTTAATTCAAAAATCAAAATTCCTATGAATTCTTTCATCATGAAATTTACATGGCTGCTTGTATAAAAATTCCCAACAATTTAAAAAAAATTCCCAACAATTTTTAAGAACTCATCTCAATGCAAAATCATTATTATTGAAGGAAATCTAATACTACTTTAATATATAAGCCTTTCCTAACAAAAGAATTTTGAGCAAGGAGAGGGACTGTGAGAAAAGTAACAGCAAGTGAACCAGTTACTAATGGATTTCCAGTTTTGAAAAAAGTGAGTTTAAGACTGGCTCTCATTACAATACCTCAGAACCTCTCCTGGAGGTTTTCTATGATTTAGCAAACTAGACAAGCTACACTAGAAAACTGCTGTTTTGTCAATGCCTTGCTTTTGATCCAAATGTACATGCAAGAACCAAGCAAGTTAGAACCGCAAAAAACTTACCAGGTTCTGGCTATTACAAATAATGCTGCTAGGAATGCTCCTTAACCAAAGAAAGAAAGGAAATGTGGTACATTTACACAATGGGGTACTACTCATCAGAAAAACAAAACAAAACAAAACAAAACAAAACAAACAAAAAATAATGAAATCTTGAAATCTGCAGGCAAATGGATGGAACTAGAAGAAACTATCCTGAGTGAGGTAAACCAGACACAGAAAGAAAAACATGGTATGTACTCACTCATAAGTGGATATTAGACATAGAGCAAAAAGGATAACCAGCCTACAAATCCACAACTCCAGAGAAGCTGGGAAACAAGGAGGACCATAAGAGAGACATACATGGACTCCCCCCTCCCTGAGAAGGGGAAAGGGATAAGGTCTCCCGAGTAAATTGGGAGCATGGGGAGAGGCGGGAGAGAGGTAGGAGAAAGAGGAGGGGAGAAGGGGACGGGATCAGGAAGGTTGAGTTGAGGGAAGAACAGACAGGGAGAGCAAGAAAAGAGATATTTCAATAGAGGGAGCAATTATTGGTTTAATGAGATATCTGGCACTAGGGAAATCTTCAGGGATCCACAAGGATGACCCCAACTAACAATCTAAGCAATGGTGGATAGGCTACCTTAAATGTCCTTCCCCTATAATGAGACTGATGACTACCTTAAAGTAGTCATCCATAGAGGTGAAGCCACCATAGAGCCTTCACCCAGTAGTTGGTGGAAGCAGAAACAGAGATTCACAGTTAAGCACTGAGCTGAACTAATGGGATCCAGTTGTAGAGAGGGAGGAGTGATGAGTAAAGGGGTCAAGACCATGCTGGGGAAACCCACAGAAACAGCTGACCTGAGCTAGTGGGAGCTCATGGACCCCAGTCTGACAGCTGGAGAACCAGCATAGGTCCAACCCAGGTCCCCTGAACGTGGGTGTCATTTGGGGGTCCTGGGCAGTCTATGGGGCCTCTGGCAGTGGAACCAGCATTTATCCCCAGTGCATGAATGAGCTTTGGGAGCCCATTCTCTATGGAGGGATACTCTCTCAGTATAGATACATGGGGGAGGGCCTAGGTCCTACCCCAAATGATGTGACAGACTTTGATGATCCCTCATGGGAGACCCCACCTTCCCTGAGGAGTGGATGGGGGTTGGGATGGGGAGTTGGTGGGGGAATGGGAGGACAGGAGGAAGAGGAACTGGGATTGGTATGCAAAATAAGATGGGTTTTAATTTAAATAAAAATTAATTAAAAAATTTTTTACCAGAACAGAATCTTTTTTCTGCATTTTAAATTGGTAAGATGCAGAGCATACTTAACTTGGGTGCTGCACTTTACTTAACATTGCAAATCATATGTTAACAATGAAATATACTTTTAGGATTCATAGCCAACAAACAACTAGCATATAGCTATGAAATCTTATTTCCTGCCTCAAATAAAATAAGTGTTTCATCATAGAATACTTGCTTTTGAATAAACATTATTGCTCCTATTTTGTTGCATGTGCCATGGCAATCATGGGAGGTCAGAGAGGAATTTCCAGGAGTCAGTTCTCTTCCTCTTCCATCTGGGTCCCAGGGAGTTAACTCAAGTCATCAGGCTTGGCTGCAGGTGCCTTTAATTGCTGTGCTTTTCTGCCAGCCATGAAACACTCTTTTTGGTTTTTGAGATACTCTGTATAGCCCAGGCTAGCCTGGGATTTGTGATCTTCCTGCCCTGGCTCTGAGTGCTAGGGTTATAAGCAAACATTAGCAGACCTGGCTACATGATATTTTTAAAAGACATTTACTGTTAGCAGCCACCAGGCCTGACTTAATAATTTGCAATTAGTTTCCTGATCTACAATGTTATTGAAAATTTGGATTACGAGTCTTTGACTGCCCAGAATTGATGGGATCAGAGGATAAACACCTTTAATCATTTATTTTGCCTGTCTCAATTTACTCCAGAGGACTAAAGAGATGATGGCAGCAGTTCTTTTTACTAACAGACAATTCCAGCTAATACTTATGTAGAGGAGTGAAAGACATAGAGCCACTCCAACTAAAACAACAGCTTTGATGATGACTACCACACTTCCTTAATTAAGAATGTGTGACTCATTTGGGAGCTGGGTGGAGGGCTCTGCAAAAGAGGAAAAAACACCCTACTACAGATACATGTCTGCAAACTGGTAGCGTTCCTTTTCTGTTTAGCTCCAGATTGGATAAAAAATTTTTAAGAATTAGGAGTGTATAGGGATATTTTGAATTATGACTACATACTTACTATTAAAATATTATTATCAAACATTTTCATTTGAACTCCAGGATCCAGTGCCCTCTTTTAGCCTCTTTGGGTACTAGCATGCATGTGGTATTATGACATATGTGTAGGCAAACGTATTATACACACTAAATAAACACAAATAAACCTTTAAAATTCATATTCTTTTTTTTGGCTTGTGTTTATTTTTTTATTTTTTAATTTTTTCCCAACTTTTTTATTTGAATTAGAAACAGGATTGTTTTACATGACAATCCTAGTTCCCTTACCCGTCCTCCCCTATGCCCCCCAACTAAAACCTTATCTGTCACATATTTTTTCTGCTCCCCTGTAAAATTCATATTCTTATCATTTAGAATTAGAGATTGAAGTATTCACAAGTGAAATGATAATTTGCGATTTTCTTTAAAGTTTTTTGGGGTGAAGGGACACGTAGGTAGTATACAGATAAAAATTTATCCATATATCTATATATGTGTGTGTGTGTGTGTGTGTGTGTGTGTGTTTGTCATTTATAATTCTTAAAGCTAGGTAATGGGTAAATGTGTAATATTACAGTACTCTATGTTTAAAATTTCCCACAACAAAGGATTTTCGAGCATAAAGAAGTGTCCCAGTGGTAAAACAGACCAGCTAGCAAGTGTCCCATACTCAACAGTCAACAGCAGTTTTTGTATTTGTTTTTTTTTTTTTTTTTTCCTTTTCTTTTTTCGAGACAGGGTTTCTCGGTGGCTTTGGAGGCTGTCCTGGAGCTAGCTCTTATAGACCAGGCTGGTCTCAAACTTACGGAGATCCACCTGCCTCTGCCTCCTGAGTGCTGGGATTAACACACATCCAAATTATCAAAAATTCCTAAACAGTGGAGAATCGTTAACATGCAATAAAAGCTGTATGAAATAAGGTATTTATCAGACAAAACACTTGCTCATATTTACAGTATATTAACCTTTTGCTACTTATTTTACATTGTAACTTTTTAAAGGTTTGATCATAGCATAATGGGATTAAGAAATTATTTTTAAGGGGATAAAAATCCCATCATTCTTAGGCAGATGAAAACAAATATTTCTGTGCAACTTACCTGCTGTAAAATCTTCAGTCAGATCAATAAATGCATGCGAATGTGGATTCCTCATTTTACTTTTAGTGCTCAAGGCAGGATGCCAAGATAAATTTCTAAAATATAAGACAACAATTTTCTTAGGGCAAGAATCAAATATTGGCATATGATCATTTAAAGCATTTTATTATCAATTATTTCACATACTATAAAACCCACATTTTTAATATAGATAACCCAATAGGTTCACAGTATAAAATCATTGCTTCTCTCAAAGTCCAAAACATTTTCATTTAAAAAAGAAATTTCTGATGCACTAGTCACTCCCCATTTCCTTCCGTTGGCAACCACTAATTTGGCACCTTAATACTTTCCAACCCAGGACACTTCATCTAAATGTACAAACAACCCCTGGCACTTTCTATGCACTCTCTCAGTACATTTTCAAGTTCATTTACACTGCCATGTATCACAACTGCATTTTTATTCTGGGTGTGGTGGAGTTCAAAGCCAGCCTGTTTACACAGTGAGTATCAGGAAGGTCAGGGCTATTCAGTTGGACTCTGTCTCAAAAAGCAAAACAAAACAATAAACTCTGTCACTTCCCCGCCCCGCCCCTCCCATCCCCCCACCCCCAAACAGGGTTTCTCTAAGTAGCCTTGGCTGTCCTGGAGCTTACTCTATAGACCAAGATGGTCTCGAACTGGGAGATTCTCCTGCCTCTGCTCCTGAGCACTGGGAGTAAAGGCATTTGGTACCACTGCCTGGCTAGCCCTGCATTCATTTTTATGGTAGGTTTAATATTCTATTGTATGGCTATACATTTTGTTTACTCAGTCATCTGTTGATGGACAGTGGGTTGTTTCTATTTTGCTAAGAATATATATTTACAAGTTTTTTTTCTGGGATGAATGTTTTTGACTGGAGTGAATTACTGGGTTATAATGTTTACTTATTGAGGAACAATGCAAACTATTTTCCAAGGTGGCTTTACCATCTTGTATTCCCACGAGCAGGGAAGGAGTGTTTCAATACTGCCATATCTTTGAAAATTTGCTCACTATCCCAGAAGGGTTGCTTTGTGTTTCACTCATGACTAATGAGCTCAAGCATGTTCACATATGCTTCTCAACCACTTGTAGTTCTTCACTGGGGAAATAAATGATCATATCCTCCACTGATATTTAAATTGTATCTTTGTTACTTTATTATTGATTCATGTAAGTGTTTAGCTGCTCTTGAAGGTTAATGTCACACACAGCTGACTAAAATGGAAGGAAGGGTAGAGATGAAAATAAAATGGATAGTTCCAAGCCAATATTAAGTTTACTCACTAACACTTCTTGATCTTTGTAGATTTCAATTATCTTCCCCCACAGAAAAAGTAATTATGTCAAACTGTTCTAATTTGTGGACATCATCACCTTTTATCTCAAAGAATAGCGTTTATCAAAGGATGAATTTACATGTAATTAATGCAAAGGTAGCTTTTTGTTGCCTATGGCAACAGCTATTTGAAATGACTTCTAATCTACCCACTTATCAAAGATCACCTCATCACCAAAAGCTAACTATTTAAGAAATTCAGGTCAAAGCAGATAATAGGAGATAGGGTTGAGCACAAAAAGGAATATCCAGAGAGCTTCAGATATTTGCCCCCCTTTCTTTTTGCAATTCAATGTAACAATTCATTTAACAAGTATAATAAAAGACCTAGTGGTCCTTCAGTAAATGCATGTCTACTGAGACCTACTGTCATGCTTTCTGAGTACAATAATTAAATTAGTATAAAAATCAAATATTTTCTCATTTCATTAAACATAAAACTTATTATGGCATTAATAAAAGGGATGTATATATTGTGAAAAGTTGTTTTGAAAATTGAAAAAATTAATTTCGTAATGATATTTACAAAACAGTAAATAAGAACCCCTCTTAGCTACTGTGAGTGTTTAGTCTTTAAGGTAGGTTCATTGTAACAGGAAAGTGGCCTTTCATCCCAAAGAATGATGACAAAGACTTTCAGAACCCATCAGAATGCTCCCTTATACTTTCAAACCCACAGATAAAACTTTATAGTCTTCCTTCCTTCCTTCTTTTCTTTCTTTTTAGACAGATTCACTCAGAAGACCACGCTGGCCTGAAGATTTCTGTGATTGTCTTGTTTCTGTTCCCAAGTACTGGGGTTACAGCAATGGACGATTTTTTAGAGTTGGTAGTAAGTGCTCTTACCTGGGGAGTCATAGGACAGGCTCCTATTTTGGGACAGTCTCACTCTGTTGTCCAGGCTGGCTGGGAAGTCACTACAAAGCCCAGGCTCTTGGCAACTCTACTGCCCTCAGCAGCACAAACACTAGCTAATATTAATTGCATAAGCAACAATGCTTAGTCTACAACACTTTTCAGGATAATCAATTACTAATTTCATGGTGAAATGTACTATCAAATTTCCCTGGGCAAAACCCATAAAACTATGCTTTTCTGAAAAGATGATGATAATCTTTCTGAATGACTGCCTCAAATACACTACTAAAATTGTGACACCACGGAAAGTGAGGTGGAGAATTTCAGAGCACCTTAAACTATGCACTTAGATTCACCCAGACCCTAAAACAAAGCAGTGTGAAAAATCTCAGAAAATCTTGGTTGATCCAATTGATCCCTCCAAACTGTCTGGTAGGACTATAGGAGATAAGATGATGGATGTTTATGACTACAGCATAACCCTTGAAATGGAGAGTAAAAACAGTAATGTATTAAAACTTTCCTTATTTGTATGGATTAATTTTATAAAGACAAGGTTTTGGAGAAATTATTTATTTCCAGTAGCAATATCTTTTTAGGAATGGAGAAATGATGTCATATTTTCATGGAAATGTTGATAAAAATCTGCTTTATCCAATTCTAACAGATTCCTTTAAACAATGTTATAAAATATCAAGGACATATATACAGGAAGACAAGAGGTAAGGCTGTCAATAAAATCCTAAGAAAATATAAATCATTTCACAGCCATTTTTAAATATGATTATGCACACTAAAGTTGATTATAGAGTTAAAGATGCCATAGTGTTATTTGATTTATGTTATAAATAACATAGCTTTTATATTCTTTTACACAACAGATTGAAATGGCAAGTATATTGTTTCACTAAGAAATATTTGTAAATAGTTTGTCCAATGCATCACCATATAAAATCAGTAGTAAAAATGAAGGATGATTTAATAAGCCAGCCATGGGTTATAATATTAAAGACATCAAAAGTTAAATGGAAAATTAGAGACTTAGTGCTTTTGGACTGATAACAAGAGCTACAAGATGAAAGGAAAGATGGACTCCTACCAGTTGTCCTCTAACATCTACGTGCACATTACAGCAAGTGTAATGTGGATTAGCACACGTGCACGTGAGTGAGCCCAGTTACCATACTCACTGCCTCAGCTTAGTCTGGCCACCTCTTCCTGCACCAATCATGAGGCTTCTGCCAGAATCGGCCCTGCCTGCCTCAGATCCATTGGATCTCCCATACAGCATGCAACCTTCACACCCAGCCAGATCTAGCACAATATTGTGGTCTGGAAGAAAATGACCTCCAAAAAGAAAGTGCCACCATTAGGAGGTATGGTAGTGTTGGAGGTGTGACACTGTGGAGGCAGGCTTTGAGGTCTCATATATGCTTAAGCCACACCCAGTGAGACAGACCAGTTCCTATGAGTCAAGATGTAGAACTGTCAGCTACTTCTTCAGAACCTTGTCTGCCTTCATGTTGCCATGTTCCACCATGATAACAATGGACTAAGTTTCTGAAAAGTAAGCCACCCAATTAAGTGTCTTCCTTTTTCAGAGTTGCCATGGTCATGGTGTCTCTTCACAGCAATAGAAGCCCTAACTTAGAGACAGTAGGCTTGGACCAGAAAGAACATCCTTCACATCAGCCCAGTCCTCTCTATCCACCTGACTTCATTCTATCTAAACATATCAGACAACTAGGCTTAACTCACATGGGCACCCTCTCTTCTGCCCCAGCCTGTTCTGTCTGTATCACATACAGAACTAACACGTTCAGATTTTGTAACAAAAATACAAAAACAAAACAAAACAAAAAACCCCAACAAAACTGAAAACAAGAAAGATCAACCCAGTATTACCAGTCCCATAGAAATGTCTGTCAATGAAAATTGCCTAGATAAACTCCAGGACACAGAAGTTATAAGAACAATTATAAACTTCATCAAAGAGTTCAAGGAATAAAGAGGACACAAAGAGAGAGCTCATTGAAATTAAACAGAAAGAACCTAAGGAAAGTAAATGCCCAAGTTATGCCCAAGAAAATACAAACAAACATAAGGCTTATGATGAAATGATGAACACAGTCCAGGATCTGAAAATGGAATTTAATTAAGAGAAAGACTGAAGGGGATTCAAGCTAAAATGAAGATGGGATTGAAAATCTCAGTGGCTCAACTAGAAACTCAAATAAGAGCCTTACAAGTAGATTGAATCAAGCTAAAGATAGAATATTAGCACTTGAAGATAAAATAGAGGATTTAGGCAAAAATAAGCAAGGAATATGAATCATATTGCTAAAAACAGAGGAAAGGGACATACAGGAAATGTGGGGAACCATAGAAAGATGAAACCTTTGAATTATAGGTACACATGAGTGAAATGAAAGCCAGGACAAAGGTGCAGACCAGATCTTCCACAAGGTCATAAAGAAAACATCCCCAAACAAAGGAAAGACACAGCCATACATATACAAGAAGAACACAGAGCAACGAATAGACAAGAACATATAAGAAAATACAGCATATCAAAGTTAAAACAGTAAACATATAGAACAAAGAATGAATATTCAAAGTTTCAAGAGAAAAAACACAAGTCACACACAAAGAAAAACCAACTAGAATAACAGTTGATTTCTAAATGGAAACTCTGAAAGCCAGAAGAGGCTGGAGCAATGCATTTCAAGTCTAAAGAGACTATGACAGTCAGCCTAAAATAATACACCCTGCAAAACTGTCAACCATAGTTTGAGAAAGGAAAACCTTCCACAATATAAACAGTCCCACAAAATTTATATTCAACCAAACAAACCTAAAGAAAATATAGGAAGCTGAAGAGAGGAAGAGGACAGCCAACAAACTGGAAAGGAATACAAAGCCATAATTACTAAAATAAAATTAACATGGAGAACACCCCAAATCAACAACACAATGGCTCCAATCAGCACACACATTTCAATAACTTTAAATATTAATGCTCTCACTTCTTCAATCAAAAGAAACAGGGTAGCTGAATGGATTAAGAAAAAAAAAATCCACCTATCTGCTATCTACAAGAAACACATCATAGCTTTAAAGACAGGCACGGCTTTAGAGTAAAAGGATGAACAAAAAAGTACTTCAATCAAATAAGACCAGGAAGCAAGTATATGTCATTATCATAAGCAAGTATATATCATATATACTTCAAAGTATAATAAAATACTTCAAACTAAACTAATGGGAAGAGAAAAGGGATAATCTTCATTCTAATCAAGGTAACAGTTAACCCAGAAGACATTCTTAACCTAAGCAAGCATACATGTATCAAACTCCAGTGCAACCAATATCATAAAATGTACTGATGGAATTAAAGACAGAGATTAACATCAATCCAATAATAGGCGATTTCAGTACCCCAGTTTCTCCAATAGACAGTTAATATGAAAAAGAAAGCAGAAAAACATCAGAATTTAAATGACATCACACATCAACTGAACTTTTTACATCAACTGAACTTAACAGATAGCAACAACAGAGTATCCTATCCAAACACCAAAGAAACGCCACTAAAATAGATCACACCCCAGGACACAACACAAATCTTTACATAGTCAGAAATACCAAAGTAACTTACTGTATCCTATCTGACCACTCTGTGATAACACTTGAAATTGACAGCAAACAAATCTCTAGCAAATACACAAACTCATGTGGATTGAACCACTCATTACTGATTGATGAATGGAATAAAGAAGAAATAAATTTTCCTGAATTAAATGAAAATGAAAACACAACACAATAAAAACTCTAGGACACATCTAAAGCAGTCGTATGAGAGAAATTTATAGTTCTAAGTACCTAGATTTAAAAAAAAACATCAGAAAGAGCACAAATGATACAATGTATGCAACTCAAATGAAACAGACACTAAAAGCCAAAGCAAATAATAATAAAAATCAGAGCAGAAATTAATGAAGTAAAAACAACAACAAAATAATAAAAAGAAACAACAAATCTAAGACTGGTTCTTCAGGAATATAAACAAGGCTCACAGACCTTTGATACAACTAAACAAAAGAATGAACAGGCAAACATTACAACACACACACACACACACACACACACACACACACACACACACACACACACCAAACAAACAAACAAAAGCCAAACAAAAACAACCAAATTTTAACCAAGCAGAGTTCAATAACCAAAACAGACATGTATGGTGATAGAAATAGTAGCAAATCTTTTCAATTAAAAAGTTCAGGGTTAGATGGATTCACAACAGTTACAGACTTTCAAAAAAGATCTACAGCCAATACTCTTAAAAAAAAAAAAAAGAAAGAAAAGATAGAGAGTGAGAGGACTGAATCCCAGCATGGAAGCAGCATCAGAGAAAGGCCGGAGCTTCAGGCCTGCAGTATCAGAGGAAGACCTGAGCTTCAGGCCCAGAGCAGCAGTATCAGAGGAAGGCCTGAGCTTCAGGCCTGGAACAGCATCAAGGGAGCCAGGAGCCCCAGACCTGGGAACAGTGTCAGAGGGAGGTCACAGCCTCAGGAGCGAGGAGTGATCACCTGGTGAAACAACAGCAGTGGGTTCCAGCAGTAGCTTCCAGAAATTATCACAAAAAGTTCCTCTGGGAAAGATCAGCTGTGTCCCAGCTAGCATCCACTGCCATTTCTCAGTTGGAGATACCCCGCTACTACATCAACCACTGAACCCTCAGCCCAAGCTACACCTCCAATGGGAGAAGCATCTACCAGAGCTGTAGCCCCATCTGTACCTCAAGGAGTGACAACCTGAGCACTGGGTCCACTTCCACCAGGAGGAGCGTTCACCGGAAGCTCTGTTCTACTTGTGCCTGAAGGAGTGGTCAAAAGAGCCGCAGCCCCCAACTATACCAATTGGAGAAGAGAGACCCTGAAGCCCAAGCTCCATCTATACCAATCAGAGGAAGAGATGCATAGACAACAGGGTAAGAACACACTCAACAATATAAAGAGCAATATGGCACCACTGGAAACTAGTGGTGCTACAACAGCAAGACCTGAACATCCCAACACAGAGGAAGCAGAAGAAAATGACCTAAAAATAACTTTATGACAATGATTGAGGCCCTTAAAGAGGAAATGAAAAATTCCCTTAAAGAAATGGAGGAAAAGACAAAATATTGGAAGATATCAACAAATCCCTTAAAGAAAACCAAGAAAAAGCAAACAAGTAAAGGGAAGGATTCAAGACATGAAACCTGAAATAAAGGCAATAAAGGAAATACAAACTGAGGGAATTCTGGAAATGGGAAATCTGGTTAAATGATCAGGAACCACAAATTCAAGCATAAACAACAGAATACAAGAGATGGAAGACAGAATTTCAGGCACTGAAGATATGATAGAGGAAATAGATTCATTGGTCAAAGAAAAATTTAAATCTAACAAATCCTTAACATAAAACATGCAGGAAATCTGGGATACCATGAGAAGACCAAACCTAAGAATAATAGGGATAGAAAAAGGAGAAGTCCAACTCAAAGGCACAGAAAATATATTCAACAAAATCATAGAGGAAAAATTTTCCAACCTAAAGAAGGACATGCCTATGAAAATACAAGAGGCTTACAGAACACCAAATAGACTGGGCAAAAAAAAAAAAAAAAAAAAAAAAAGAAAAAGAAAAAAAAAAAAAAAAAGGCAGACCTATCAGAATTACACCTGACTTCTCAACAGAAACAATGAAAGCCAGAAGGTCCTGGTCAGAGGTTAGGCAGACACTAAGGGACCATGGACGCCAGCCCAGACTACTTCAGCCAGCAAAACTTTCAATAACCATAGATGGAGAAAACAAGAGTATTCCATGATAAAATTAAATTTAAGCAATATCTATCCACAAATCCAGCCCAACAGAAAGTACTAGAAGGAAAAATGCCAAACCAAGGAAATCACCTATGTCCACAAGAACACTGGAAATAGCTGAGCTTACAGCAGCAAATCCCAATGAAGGGAATTGTGAACACATAATGCCATCACCAACAACAAAAACAAAAATGACAGGAACTGGCAATCACTGGTCATTGATACCCATTAATATAAATGGGCTCAACTCACCTATAAAAAGACACAGGCTAACAGATTGCATGGGAAACAGAATCCATCCTTCTGCTGCATACAAGAAACACACCTCAACCTCACAAACAGACATTACCTCAGAATAAAGGGTTAGGAAAAAAATTTTCCAATCAAATGGACCTAAGAAACAAGTTGGTGTAGCTATCCTTATATCTAACAAAATAGATTTCAAACTAAAATCAATCAAAAAAAGATAAAGAAGAGCATTTCATATTCATCACGGGAAAATCCATCAAGAGGAAATCTCAATTGTGAACATCTATGCCCCAAACACCAGGGCTCCTGCATTTATAAAAGAAACATTACTAAAGCTTAAATCATAAATCAAGTCCCACACACTAATAGTGGAAGACTTCAACACCCTACACTCACCACTGGGTAGATTTGCCAGACAGAAGCTTAACAGAGAAATAAGGGAACTAACAGATGTTATGACTCAAATGAACTTAACAGACACCTATAGAACATTCCATTCAAATACAAAAGAAAATATTTTCTTCTCAGCATCTCATGGAACCTTCTCAAAAATAGACCACATACTCGGTAACAAAGCAAAACTCAACAGATACAAAAAAAAAAAAATTGGAATAAATCCCTGTGCCCTATCAGATCACCACAGCTTAAAGTTAGAATTCAACACCCATATCCCCTAAGGAAATAGAAACAGTTATCAAAAGTCTCCCAACCAAAAAAAGGCCAGGCTCAGATGGATTCAGTACAGAATTCTACCACATGTTCAAAGAATAACTAATACCAATACTCCTCAAATTATTCCACACAATAGAAACAGAAGGAATATTGCCAAACTCCATTTATGAGGCTATAGTTACCCTGATACCCAAACAATACAAAGACACAACTAAGAATTACAGGCCAATTTCCCTCATGAACATAGATGCAAAAATACTCAATAAAATACTGGCAAATTGAATCCAAGAACACATCAGAAAAATCATCCACCATGATCAAGTAGGATTCATCCCAGAGATGCAGGGATGGTTCAACATAGGAAAATCCATCAATGTAATCCACCATATAAACAAACTAAGAAAAAAAAAAACAACACATGATCGTCTCACTAGATGCTGAAAAAGCCTTTGACAAATTCAACATGCCTTCATGATAAAGGTCTTGGAGAGAATAGGTATACAAAGAACAGACCTAAATACAATAAAGGCAATACACAGCAAGCCAACAGCCAACTTCAAACTGGATGGAGAGAAACTCAAAGCAATCCCACTGAAATTAGGAACAAGACGAGGCTGTCGATTCTCTCCATATCTATTCAACATAGTACTCGAAGTTGTAGCTAGATCAATAAGACAACAAAAGGATGATCAAAGGGATACAAATCGAAAAAGAAGTCAAACTCCTAATATTTGCTGATGATATGATAGTTTACATAAGTGACCCCAAAAATTCTACCAGAGAACTCCTGCAACCTTCATTAGTGTAGCAGGATACAAGTTTAACTCAAATAAATCAGTAGCCCCTCCATATACAGATGACAAATGGGCTGAGAAGGAAATCAGAGAAACACGCAACAGATAGAGATCATTATAGAGAATAACAACCAATTAAAATGCAAAGTTGTGGAGCCCAGTCTCAACTGATACATCTATAATATAACTCCAGAACCTAAGGCTCAGGGATCATTTGCAGACTAGGGGACAGAAAAATTGGGAAGGCGAGAGGAATAGGCTCTCATAGTTTGCTGTGAGATTATGTCTCCTAAAAACTTTATATGAAATCTCACCAACATGATGGCTTACACATGAGCTGAACAAGGACAACAATAATTGACATGCTAAAATGGATGTGGGAAAGTCTAGGAGACCCAACTTTACACAAAGAACTACAGGTAACTAAGAAATCTTAAGAGTGGGAGAAATAATGTCCTCCAGGGAAGATTAAACCAATTGATCAGCCCTGGAAACATATACATACAAGTAACATATCGACTGAGCAGGTTATATTTTGCATTTAGGAATAACCATATTCATATATATATATAATCATAATGAATGAATAAAAGAAATTGATAAGGAAGTATATATATGGGAGGGTTTTGGAGAAAGATGGAAGGGGAAAATGATGAAATTACAATCCCCCCAAAAAAGAAATAATAAAAACAATTTAAAATGTTTGAGGTAATTGATATAATAAATATTTTCATGTAACTATTACATATTATGTAAAGTCACTGAAATATCACATTGCCACCATTAATATGTACAACCATTACCCACACATTAAAATTTTTACAATACTCTTAAAATTTTTATATACATATGGTTGTTGTTCGTGCCTTTAATACTACATTGTGAAGTAAACAGAACATGTTAAAGTACATATTTATTACCTAGCTCCATTAATATTATGAAGTATAAAACTTGGGTTTGACTGAAAAATGTGTGTGAATACAGTCTGTGATCCAGAGAAATCCTGAACATAAAACTTTATTTTTACCCTTGATTAACAATACAGACACAAATGTTTTTACTTCAGTACTAAAGTTATTCTGAAAGCATATTCAACATCAGTTTCAAATATCCTTTTATAGAAAATGCCTATTAATGATAAGCTCATGTAACCGAGAAAGATGCTTTAACACTTCACAGCTAGGTGTTATTTCTAAGCAATGTGACACATTATTATACGGTTTCAAGCCAGTATAAAGTGAATTTGAGGCACAAACTGAAGTTTCACATTTGACCATTTGACATAATGCAATTATGGCCTCCATTTTATCAGCTCTATCATCACCCTGTCGGATAACCATCACTGGACAACAACACAGGACTCACTACCTACTTAAACTGACCACATTTACTGTAACTACAGCCAAAGTGATTCTGTTCCTTTACTATGGGCAGTCTCCTATTTCTAATCAAGTGCTACGCCAGGCTATAGCCCTGGGATTCCCAGCACAATCTTAAGCATTTGGCACTCTCCGTAAAAATCATTGCAAGTTTTCTATAAAACTATGTTGCTACTCAAATTTAAGTAAAATAATCTCAAGAGTGGCATATCCACAGTGTGTAACAGCTAAGTTGCAAAAATTATGCTTGATTCCTAATGAGTAAGAGTGGGATGCTAATCAAAGTCTAAATAGTGCAGATTTTCTTTTGCTGGTACTTTTTTCACCTATAGTTATACAATCTGATATATGTGGTGCATTTTTACCTGTGCTCATACACCAGTTCATATGTGGTGCTTTTTTCCACCTGTACTTGTACACCTGCACATATGTTGTAATTTTTCCACCTGTGCTTATGCACCTGCATATATGTGGTGGTTTTTTCACCTGTGCTTATACCTGTACATATGTGGTGTTTGAATGAGAAATGTCTCCTGTAGGTTCACATATTTAACACTTCATGCCCCATTTGTGGCACCCTTTGAGAAGGTGATAGAACCTTTGAGATGTGGACCCTTGCTGGAGGAAGCCCAATACACTACAGGGATACACTCAGCTTTATCTTATCGACAGTCATCTCAAGAGGGTACCAACAGAAAGCCAGTGTGTCTGCATGTGCACACATGCATCCTGTGTGGAGAGGACTGACCTAGCATTTATTACATACTAACCATACTTCTTAGAAATAAACTATACTGCCAACCACAAGAGAAATTTTTTTGTGTTTGAATTAAAAAAAATTGTTTGGGGCTAGAGAGATTGATTATAGGTTAAGAGTAAATATTGCTCTTACCCAAGTTCAATCCCAAGTATCCACGTCAGTCAGTTCAAACCTCCCTGTAACTCCAAATCTAAGGAAGTGAACGACATTGGGTGTAACAGGTACCTGATTCTCTCTCTCACATAAGTACACACACACACACACACACACACACACACACACACACACACACACACAGGTGCGTGCGTGCGCACAGGTAATCTTTAAAAAATTTATTAAGTTGGCCTTGGAATAAATCACTTAGAGAAAATTTGGCTACTACTTTTTAATCTGTGACTGACATTTGAATGAGGGATGTCATATAACAACAGACTATTAGTCTAATCTATTGCATATAAGAATATAGCTTATAAGAAACATGAAGGAACACATTTTTAGGCAGAATAACTTTTAAAAGTGATACTACTTTTTTAAAAAAGCTATACTATTTAAAGAAGCATTAGAGAAAATAGCCTAACAAAGAAGTTAAAATAAATAAGCCATGGCCCTTTAATATGATATTCTCAGGAGATTTTCTGATTGATTTAATAAAAGTACACAGAGACACTGGGAATTAACTTTTTTTTTTTTTGGTTTTTCGAGACAGGGTTTCTCTGTGTAGCTTTGGAACTTATCATGGCACTCGCTCTGGAGACCAGGCTGGCCTTGAACTCACAGAGATCTGCCTGCCTCTGCCTCCCGAGTGCTGGGATTAAAGGCATGCGCCACCAACGCCCGGCTGGGATTTTACTTTTTGAACTACTATTTTGGCTTTTTTGTAGATTTTAATTTTAAATGTCAAATAAAATGAAGTGATCAGTTTTTCAATGAGGACAGACTGAGTGGCCTGTAAAAGCAAAGTCACAGGATGGGTATCACTAGGTTAAGATATGGTGGGATAGTGTTGGCTGTTGCAGAAGTGCAGTGTGCAAACCTGAATCTAGGATTCTACACAATATCCTATAATGACTAGTCTGAAGGATATAGAGAAGGCTGTACCCACTACAACCTAGGTGAGCCATACCATGAAACACGGGTAGCATGTGGAATCAGAAATAGTCTCTCAATGGGCACAAGTGTTTTCAGACACACATTGTAGGTAGAATGGAGGCAGGCAGAAAACATCAGTGGCAAAGGGAAAAGCAAGCATGGGCTTGTAACCCAGAACCCATAAAATCCCATAAGGTGAGTATGATTCGCCAGCACACTAAGAAGAATTAAGAAACACCTCTAGAAAGAAAGTCAGAAAGGCTGCCACACAAACTCCTTTCAGCATTGAAATACAGATCTAACTGGTCTGAGTCATGGAGATTAGGACCTCTAATCCCCCTCTACAGGACCAACCACAAAGACAGAACAGGAGCTGGGGAGAACCATGCTAACTAGGAAGAAATGCTGATCAATAATATATAGTTATTTCATTTCTTATCTTTAAATTTATTTTTAAAATTTATATTTTGCATTCCTTTTTTTGGTTTTAAGCTTTTATCTTATCTCATAGATTTTTATAAGAGTTTTTTAATTTTTACATATATTTATTTATTCTGGAAGGTGCACAAACCATAGCATGCTTATGGAGCTCAGAGGACAACTTGGGGGAGTTGGTTCTCTTCCTCTACCAGTATGAGTCTTAAGGATCAAAGCTACGTCCTCAGTCTTGGTGACAAGCATTTACATTCACTGGGCATCTTGTTGGCCCTTTCTCTTCATGCACCTTCTTTATACATTTTCTCTATTATTTCTCATAGTTCTACCCCATATATTTTCCCTCCCATTCATAAATCACTTCCTCATTTTCTGTCCTTTGCCTTTTACTATTAGCATCCTTAGCTCTAAAAATGTATAGACTGAATTTCCCAACAACGATAGTAATTTTGACTCTGAGTCAGACTAGACACAAACAGGAAGTAAACAGTATTTTTACCACATGTTTGCATTTGGACTGCTGTCAAATCATTGTTTTCATTCCTACAGTTGGCTCTTACTTAACAATAGGAAACAAACCCCCCAAAGACACCTCACCAGGAAAACATATAAACAAAAAGTGGGAAAATAACAATTAATTTTCAGTGTCTAACAAAAAGGCATATCCATCTCAATAAATGTATGAAACACAACAACAAAAAAAGAAAGGTTTGAGAAACAAGCCAGTATGACATCACCATAACCTCCTAAGCCCTAATATTGGACCTAAAGAAAGGAAAGAGCTGAAAGACTTTAGAGTCCTACTTTCCAAAAGAAGCAGTGACCACAGAGGACTCAAGTGACAGAAGATAACTGAAGTAAGAAAATCATTCAGGACTACATAAGAAAGTAATGAGATATGAGTAATAAACTCAACAGTTCCAAAAGCATAGTGGAAACATTTGGCAAGAAAACCGAGAATCCGCAAAAGGACCAAACAGAAATGCTGCACATGAAAGTATCTGTCAAATAAAAAGAAAATACAATGATGATATTCCAGTGACGTATGTCAAGATGGAGATGCCATGAAATAACTAGCCAGAGGCCACCAGCACAATCTCAGTCACAAGCCTGACTTTGAGAAGCCCAGGCTTTCTGAGGAGTCCTGACCTGCTGGGACAGGGATTTTCTTGCCACTCATACTGCTCCTTTTAGAAACAGCCCTAAACCAAATGAAGATCCACTTCTAAGTTATCTCTAGAGTATGACTGGTTTAGGATATTTTGTAAAGTTAGCAGGAAGGGCAAACAGGTTTCTTATTCAAGATTCACAACAATTCTTTAAATGTTCATTATGATAAGTATCCAAACATTTACATTCTTTATGAAAAAATATTAGAAAAAGTGACAGGAATTCTTAACATTTCTCCAAAAGACAACTTAAACACAATGTACACATGTTTATCTGCAAATCACATTTGAAAACATAATCATAAAAATACATTATGTCTCGAAAACAGAAAAAGTTGTTGGAGCTCCAAATAATGCAGTGATTCTCTGCATTTCCTTAAAGGACAAACAAACAAACAAGCAAACAAAACAAATATTTGTCCGTGCTGTGGTGGCGCATGCCTTTAATCCCAGCACTCGGGAGGCAGAGGCAGGCGGATCTCTGTGAGTTTGAGACTAGCCTGGTCTACAAGAGCTAGTTCCAGGACAGCCTCCAAAGCCACAGAGAAACCCTGTCTCAAAAAACCAACCCCCCCCAACAAAAACAAAAAACTCCCCCCCCAAAAGCCAAAACAAATATGCTCTCTATACATAGACAAAAACTTGCCTTACCAGATGCAGAAAAAAACAAAACCTCAGGAAAACAGATTGAAGGTACCACACGAAAACTACCATGCCATCACTAGTTGAGTTAGGAGGAAAGTTATATTGAAATCCAGGGGAAACCAGGTATGGCTCTTTGAAATGCATGCTTAAACAATATGAAAACCTTAGTATATATACTGGTAAATGGCAAAGTTCACACTGAGAAGTTTCCAGAACTAAAGGAGGTCCTTAAATTTTTAAGCAATTATTCATTTACTTTTTAATTTTACAAATGAAATAAAGAAGCAAAGTTTATAAACAAACATATAGGAGCTAACAGAACAATGGCGGCCCTAGCAGACTGTAGCTATTCATCTTATTTAAATTCCAGCACCATCTAATGAACTGCTATTTACACAGAGATATGTAAAGCCTGTGCATCTACTGCAGAATGGACTAGGTAGGTCAATACCCAAATTGGTTACAGATCAAATTCAAACTCTTTGAGAAAGCTTCCATGTTGACCATATACTCCCCAATTTTTTTTTAAACAAGCATTTTAGTAAGTTGGCTTTTCTTCAACGATTAAAGCAAATGTTCACACATTGACCTGGCAGCAGCAAGAATACACATGATTAATTACACAGCTATACTCCTAGTTACTCACCCTCCTAATAGTATCTGTGGCTGGCTGGATTCATTTGTGATACCAAATACATCAGGAATTAGATCACCATTGAAGCTGAAAAGAAAACATTTTAAAAATTAGGCGCTGTTTTATTATAATGCCACCTTTAACTTAACTTTCAGGAGTGTGGAACATCTCGATACTCAATAGTGTCTATTTGTGGCCAATGAAGCAGAAAGGACAGTTGTCCCTTCCAGACCAAAGTCTTTTAGTTTTGCTAATGGACCCACCAGCTAAATAAACCTGCTGCCACAACTATAAGAAAGAGATTTACATTATAAGGGCAAATCTTAGCTATCTAAAAATACACTTAACATAAGTTAAGTTGGTGAATGAATATACATTTGTAACTTAAATGAAAATTTCTCACCTGAGATGGCAATGCTTCCTCCAGTGTCAAAGACCATTTAAGAAAAATCCCAACACCAAGCATATAAGCTCTCTTTTGAGTTGTTGATCAGAGCTGTCCAAGAGACTCCCCAAATATTACATGCCATTACTATTTCACTTGGTTGCCCCCAAGAGGTGGAAGGTGAGTCCCTATTGCTGAAAACATCATGCTAATTAGACACAGGTCCCAGAGGTCTGTGAGCCAGAACTCACCTGAATGTCTTCTCCCTGAGGGTAAGCTCTCATGGTAACAGAGGTTGCCATGTAAATTTCCAAAGGATGAAAGCAACCAACAGCCCTACCCAGTTAGCCTCCTATGAACCACCACAACAAACAACATGGCACAATCACCATGAGGGAGAAACAGTGGCACAAATACCTTGGTGGTAAACAATAGCTCTTTAAACTGGAACTAGCAACAGGAAATCATGTCTGGTACTGAAAACCTAGTCAACTACCCAAGGTAGTGAGGTCACCAACCTCACTTTACTAAACTAGCCTGTTTCTTTCCCAACCGGTCCTGCAGCCATTTAGTCCCAAATAAACATACTGAAGCTTATATTAATTATAAACTGTTTGGTCCATGGCTCGGGCTTCTTATTGGAAAGCTCTCTCCTAATTATTAACCCATTTTTATTAATCTAAGTATTTCCACTTGGTCTTATCTTACCGGAAAATGCCTGGGGCCTCTTGCTCCTTCAGCAGCTATATGGCATCTCCCTGGCGGTCACTCTCTGCCTCCTCTCTCCAGAATTCTACTCGTCTGGCAGCCCTGCCCATCTTTCCTGCCTGGCTACTGGCCAACCAGTGTTTTATTGATCAACCAATAAGAGAAACATATGCAGAAGGACATCCCCATCACTAGCCCAATCCCTATCACATTCTCAATATTTGTTCTTATACCCACAGATGAGTATAGTCCCCACCCTCCTCAAGGAAACATCTCTCAGTGTTCTCTTCTTAGTAGATGGAGACCATCATCCCCAGCTGAACATCTACAACACAACTCTTGAACCTAAGGCTCAATGACCATTGCAGAAATGGGGACACAAAGATTGGAAAAGCCAGAGGAACAGGCTCTTACAGTTTCCTGTGAGATTGTGTTTCCTAAAAATGCCATAAATGCTATACCTATGATTGTCACCAACATGACTGCCTAACATGAGCTGAAAAAGGACAACAATAACAGACATGCTAAATTGGATGTGGTAAAGCCCAAGAGACCTCAACTTTATAAAAAGAACTATAGGTAAGTAAGGAATGCTGAGAGTGGTAAAAAGTCTCCTCCAGGGGTTAGTACACCATTTGTTTATCCAGTATCAAATGGTCAGTCCACTAAACACACAGAAGGAGGAAGCTGGTCAATTTACTGTGCTTGGTTAGTCCATCAGCATTCCAGTCTGCTGCTTATTACTTTACTCCAGACATCTCTGACTTTCACACTTAGTTAGCATTTTCTAGGCCTACTTCACTGTTAATGTTGGCAGTGCAAACATTACAGTACATACTCAGAGCCTGAGCAGGCTATATTTAGGTAGACATATGTACATACACATATGCATGTAACAACAATTAAGAAAAAAGAGACCATGAATTTGAAAGAGAGCAAGAAAAGATATGTGTGAGGGTTTGGATGAAGAAAAGGGAATGAGAAAATGATACAATTATAATATAATCTCAAAAAAATACACACACAAAAAAACCAAACAAACAAACAAAAAAACAGAACAGAACTGTGTTTGAATGAGCTACCTTCAGAGATAGAGGGGTTCTGACAGATCTACTTTCTAAGCAGGAGCATAAATGAAAGAAAGCCTCTTGCTAGCTATACCCGACCCATTAATGTTAGTGTTTTGACCTTTTGGGTTTACCTGTGAGCTAGCTCTGTGTAATATAGGGCTTGAATTCTTAAAGGATAGGTTGTGATCTCAAATGTGATTCCATAACTGATAAGAGGAGGTGCAACTATTTGGCAACAGTAAAATGGTTTTGAATTTAATGACCAAAAATTAATTCAAAGTCAAACACAGGATGAATCTGAGGTATTTTTACATCATATACTGCACTGAGACTTTGGTTAGAAACATAAAACAAGCACTGTGCACCAATGAATGTCAACCAAGGCTCTGCTGAAGCTCCTGGCTCACATCAGTACTACTGCATGGGATGAACTGCCCTGAGTATACAGAGTTTCTGCTGTTATGGAAATATGATGGTTTAATTACAGAAAAATATATTTTCCTATTGTCATTCCTCAGTGTGTTAGTAGCAAATTAGCAAACATCTACCATCTAAAAAATTATGTATTTATATGAAATGGTATTCTCAGCATTGATGTTTAGAAAATGAAAATATCAATCATCTTTGGAAAACAATGAAGAACTTATACAACCTGCACTATGAAATGTTCCTATGTAAAGGAAAAAAAAGAACAGTATCTTTTTTTGTAGGTAAATTTGACTAATTTTAAACAAACAATAAAATTATATTGTTAGTATAAGAACCAATTGTTTTAAAATAAAGTCTTTAATGATTCACAGTCAGTGAGTGTTTGACTTGCAAACCTCCATTATACCTCTATATAGCAGGGTCACAAAGGGTGGAAAGACGTCATGAGAAGAACAGCATTAAGATGCCCTGATCTTGACCTGAGCTAGTAGGAACTCACTGACTTTGGGCTGACTTGGGGGGAAGGTGGGGGAGGCACGGGACACAACACGGGACAGGATGGACACCACCAGCATAAGATCAAACTAGGCCATCTGAATGTGGGTGACAGTTGTATGGCTTAGGCAGTCTGTGGGGCTACCGGCAGTGGGACCAGAATTTATTCCCAGTGCTTGAACTGGTCTTTTGGAACCCATTCTCTTTGGAGGGATACCTTGCTCAGCCTAGATATAGGGGGGAGGATCATGGTCTTGCTTCAATGTAAGGCACCAGGATTTGTTGACTCCCCATGGGAAGCCTTACCATCTCTGAGGACTGGATAGGGGGATGGAGGGATGGGGGATGGAGGGGGTAGCAGGAACAGGGGAGGGAGTGAGAACTGGGGTTGGTATGTAAAATGAGAAAAGATTGTTTTCAAAACAAAAATATGATTAAAAATATTGAAAGACTAAATTGGTTTAAAAAAAAAATGTCCTATTCTGTCCCTCCCTGACAGTGAAGAAAACTGTTAATTCCTAGAAACTTTAGACTTAAAATGATCCATAAAAGAATCCCTAGCTGCTATAAAAATTCATACTTGTCATTGATTAATATAATAACAATGAAAAATACACAAGTATAAAAGAAATCAAACCAAGTACTCTTTAGAAGTTGAAACTATGGTTTGATATTTCAGATTTCTTATCACTGTTGACCATGATGGGGGAATGGTTTAGTAACTGTAAATGGCATCACTGGAAATATGAACATGACCACATTTTATGTTCCAAGAATGATCTTTAACCTCATCACCAATATTATCTTGTTCGAAATTTAGATTGAGCCATCTTGTTTATTTTGAGGAAATGAATAACAGAAAGGAAGATTTATTTTAAGGACCACATTTTCTTCTTAATGTGGAAATCCTTCCCCATTTCTGGAGGGAATATATTCAGATATATTCTTCATATCTGTAAATGAACATTTCAACTCAAAAACTGCTATCTTAATTAAAGAATGATACATGAGTACATATCACTATAGGTCCACAATGAATGAAGTTATCGAAATTAAAAAAATCTGTATCTTCCTTTCTTCAAGATAGTCAATTTTCTCTTTCATTTGTGTCTTTACGTCATCATAGCAAGTATCATGTAATCATGTATATCATGTATACAAGTTACTATAAACTTTAAGACATAAATTTAGAGTCAATCTTACTTAGCAAAGTAGCTTCCTATATAAAAGACTTTATGTTTCTAAGTTTTAAATTGTTCAAAAGTAAGCACTTACTCCATAATCAGTGGTTCGTCTTGAAAAGTCCTATTGAGTATGGTCATGTTTTTAGAATCTGTAAAAAAAAGGATATATATGTGTACACATACACACACACACACATGAGTATGAAGTGCTGGATATGTAGATAAGATAATCTTCTTATCTACAAAGTAGTCTTTCATTCTTTAAAGACTAATCTCTAATTTCCTGTAACACTTATCACTAAGGAGACATCAAAAGCTTCATTTAAACTGGGTGGTGGTGGTACACACTTTTAATCCCAGCACTCAGGAGGCAGAGGCCTGGTCTACAAAGCAAGTTCCAAGACAGGCTCCAAAGCTACACAGAGAAACCCTGTCTTGAAACCACCTTCCCCGTCCCCCCAAAAAGATTCTACTCTCAAGAGCTTCATTTAACGATAAGCCATTGATAAGTTCATATTATAGTGAAGACTCAATGGACAGCTTCGTTTGAGGTTCCCATCTGAATATCTTGTAGCTGACTTTTTTTCTATACAATTTGGTAATCAACAATATTTCAATGTAGACAAATAAAATAGCATGTCTAACCCTACCCACTCTGCCATGTCCATGTTTTCTATAAGCAGCACCTGCTTATGGTAAATGAAAGGATGACTGGATGAATTAAGATTATTGTCTGCATTCCCAAATGTTGACACAAGGCATACATGCATTTGCCCTCTTTGAATAAAGCTGTCAACTTTTGAATTATCAATTGGCTTTCCATATAGGGTCTCAAGATTCATGAATGGATATAGTAGAGTGACTCACAACCTATACTTTAGTACTTTTCTGTACGGAAGACTAGAAAACAAAAAGGAAGGTTTGCCAGATATCCTACCTAGCATTTGTGATGCTAAACTAAATGTAAGCCTTGTGAATACTTGGCCCATAGGGATTGACACTATTAGGAGGTGTGGCCTTGTTGGAGGAAGGGTGTCACTAAGGAGGTGGACTTTGAAGTCTAAGGTGCTTAACATCCGCCCACTGTTACATTCACTTCTGCTGTGTGGATCTAGATAGAGAACTCTCAGCTCCTTCTTCAGCACCATGTCTACCTGCATGCCACCATGCTGATAATGGACTAAACCTCTAAACTGTTAGTCAGTGCCCACTTAAATGTTTTCCTTTGTAAGAGTTGCTGTGGTCACGGTGTCTCTTCATAGCAACACAACCCTAACTAAGACACTTGCTAACCAGACAGACCGTAATTTTTACAGGCATGTGTGGTAAGACAACATCTATAACTCTACTACACCTACCTTTGTGTTTGCACACTGAATTTGCAGTAAGAGACTAAATGCACCATCCATTTTGCTGATGAGACTATTAGCAATACTGGGATCATTTGAGCAACTGTTGTGCACCTGGTCATTTCTCATAGTTAAAGGACACAGTACCTTCCTTAGTGTACATAAGATTGTTCCCCCAAAGCTCTGGTTTGGACTTTTTACCACGAGACAAAGCCTCACATTTAGACTTAGCAGACATGGAAGTCACAGAGTTCCACCTGTCTCTGCCTCCCAGCTGCTAAAGTAAAGGTGTGGGCCATCATACAAGGCCTTAAGTTAATTCTTTAATTACTCCAATAATGTTAAAAACTAACAATATATCTTCTTGAAGTGATCAAGAGCAGATTTTGTTCTCTGGAATGAACTAGGTTAGTTTTCAAAAGAAAATAAACTCTTAAGAAGTTTTTACTAGAACATAAGAACAAAATATGCGATTGTTTTGAGAATAACTGTAACATTTTCATTAAAAATACCAGGTATGTTTTCACAATTTATCTTCTCCAGCCAATAATAAATAATAAAAAATTTAAAACTCACTTAAGGTTTGATTTTGTCCCCAGAAGATAACAGCTCCTAATTCATTGTTGGTATGATTTTGGGGAAAATATGTGAGCAGGACATCCATTTGTGAATCTCCATCATAATCACCAGGGACTACACTTGTTATTAATGCACTGTGACTCCTAAAGGAAGTAAAAATTTTAAAAATATCAGAAAAGTTACAGAAGAAAAGGATGTCTTTATATTTACTGTGCAAAATATTTTTAATTCCAAATTCAAGATTTAATAGAAATAATTCTTTTGTGTCATATGCCCCCTTGGGTGTAGAGATCCTTTTGGCCTACAGAAGAACTCATGATGAATGGAACATAGAACAGTTTTATATAACACCATAAATCTGAACTATATCAATAGCAAACCTATTTATATTCAAGTGCTGGCTCAGTGGTAGTGTTGGTGTAGTATGGATGAGGTTCTTGGTTTGACTTTCACTATCACTTAAATATAAGCAAAACAAATACAAGGGGCTGGAGAGACAGCTCAGCGGTTAAGAGCACTTGCTGCTCTTGCAGAGGTCATGAGTTAGGTTCCCAGCACAAGGTGGTTCAGAACCATAACTTCAGTTCTAGAGGGCTCCAATGCCCTTTTCTACCTCTGAGGGCTCTTGGTGCACTTATACACACTCAGGTATACATATTCATATAGACAATAAATATTTAAGACAAACAAAAACAAAACCACAGTGCAAAAATTTATTTGAAAACATGCAAATAAACACTAAAGGTTAAAAATAGTTATATTGGAGAGGAATAATAGAGTGCAGGAGTAAAAAGACAATTATTTTTACTTTCAAAAATATTCCAAACACTAGTTAGAACAAAGGGCTGAAGAAATGGTTCAGTGATTAAGAAAATATATTATTCTTTCAAAATACAGGAGTTTGGTTCCCAGCACCAGGAAGGGAGGACAGCTCATAAACACATGTGACTTCAGTGGAGCCAAAGCCCACTCTGGCTTCTGAGGCACCTGCATTCATTCACATGCCTATGTACAGGTAGGCAGGCAGGCAGGCAGGCAGGCAGGCAGGCAGGCAGGCAGGCAGGCAGACAGACAGACAGACAGACAGACAGACAGACAGACAGACAGACAGACACACACACACACACACACACACACACACACACACACACACACACGTGCACATACACTTAATCTTCAAAAAATTAAAATAGTAATTTCTAAAATGTAAGACAATAATATTGTATTAATTCAAAGAAAAATTTTAAGTCTTAATAAAATCTACCAGACTGTGGTGGTTCATGCCTTTAATCCCAGCATTCAGGAGGCAGAGACAGGCAGATCTCTATGAGTTCAAGGCCAGCCTTGTCTACAGATCGAGTTCCTGGACAGGCTCCAAAGCTACAGAGAAACCCTGTCTCAGAAAAACCAAAACAACAACAATACAAAACAAAACAAAACCCAAGCCCTTTATATCTTTTTCTTATTTTTTTTTTTTATTTTTCAAGACAGGGTTTCTCTGTGGCTTTGGAGGCTGTCCTGGAACTAGCTCTTGTACACCAGGCTGGTCTCATAGACATTCATCCACCTGCCTCTGCCTCCCCAAGTGCTGGGAGCCCTTTATATCTTATATATTTTTTTGACTTATAATTCTCAAAGGAAAATAGAAACACACCTCACTTCTGGGTGGTTAGCTCATTTCTTGTATTTATCCATTTCTGTTTCTCTTACTCCAAATATTCATGGCATCAATTACTCCAAAAGTATTTCTGAAAATAAATTCTTTTTCATTCATTTATAAATTTCCTCCCAATATTCTAATTTAAGGCCAATGTTTTCTTAACAGTTTCTGTATTCTGAGTTTAAACTGATGAATTTGAGCACCAATTAGCCCACACAGGGACGTGAATTCACAGATATGGTAGTGCATGCTTTCCTCAATCACTTGACACATTATCTTTTGAGACAGGGTCTCTCACTGAATGTGAGTCTGTCAGTCTTGTCCCAGATGGGAATGCAAATTCAGTTCCTCATGTTTGTACAGCAAGTTCTTCCCTGAGTCATCTTCCTAGCTCCTCCGAAGTAATTAGAACATACATTAGTCTGTGTCCCGAATTCATGATGTATGTGAATAACGGGTAAACCAGTGTCAGTACATTTTTCACAACCTGTGTTTTGTACAACTTACAATGACTCCGACTTTCTCATATAATTGAATTCAAACATTTTCAGTACTTAGGAAGGATGCTAGTCTGTTCTGACTTTTCTTTCTCAGTGTCTCTACTTTTCTGTCAAGTAAATCTTTTCATTTCTCTGCAAAATGCTATTTTCACTGCTATCTTTTGTAAATGCTATATACCCAAACTTAAATTTTATTCAAGCTATGTTGTTAAGCTCAATCCCATGATTGTTTGGAAGCTGCAACTGGTTTGCACTGACCCATCTCTTTCTCCATTAGCTTAGAGAGAATATCTAACTTGGTCCCTAGAGTTCCCAAATAATGATGGTTCACTATCACTGGGGTCAATGTCTCCTCACAGACAACAATGAAAAAGGAATGACAAGAACTATTATTTAAATCACATTTTAAAAATTAAGATAATTTCAAAAACTTGATTTCAGTTCTGTCAAAACCAAACCAAACCAAACCAAAACCCAACAGAAAAACAAAACAGAACTAGAAGGACAGAGGTCATGGATCTTTATTCCACATGCAAAATATTTTTAAGATGATGGGACTTTTGTTAGTTATCTGCTTCTGCAGGAACTATCATGATGAGACACAGTTCATTCAAGAAAGCATGTTTATTTGCAAGGGAACACAGAACAGACTTGGATCCACCAAGATTTATTTTTGTAAAGATGGATTATTTTTAAGTTTTACTTTTAATTGTTTGTCCTTTTAAAATTACAACTATTTATTTGTATCTCTCCCTCTCTCCCTGCCTTGCACATGCGTGGTTGTGTGTATGACGGCACCACAGTGTATAAGTAGAGATCAGATAACAATTTATAGGAGTCAGTTGTCTTCTTCCACCACTCAGATCTGGGTATCCAACTTAGGTAACCAGACTTAGTAAAGTGCCATCTCACCAGTCCTCACCTTCTTTATTTTATTTATTTTTTTACAAATTGCTTACTACTCAGACTTCAGAAGTAGGGACTACGTATCACAATACTACAGCCGAACAGAACTGATTTCCAACATAACCCAAGCTACTGCATTTTCATATATGCAGGGCTAATATTTCCCAAAATAAGCATCTGTACTTACTTCAAGGATACCAGTACCTTGGGTTTAAAATAGGGTGCACTCTGATCTGCCAAAAAGACGATTAAGTCATTTCCTAAAAGAAGCAAATGAATGATTTTAGAAGAAATGGTTTTTGGTAAATCATCCAGTTGGCACTTGAATATTTCTGGGTACTATTTCTATAAGGAAACGTTTATTCTAATCTAGGTAGACAGCATTCTAAAGGACACTCATACTAATCTGATGGAATGTAGGAAAGGGAAGTATGAAAACTCATACTTGTTCCAGGCAATGTGAAGCCATGGGATTCCATCCAGAGGCTGACAGACTAATTTAAAAGAGCCATCCATATAAAGAACACATCTTACACTATCCTATTCCATACTGAGTATGAGAACCTGGTTTGATGTGCAGCAATAGAGAACACACACACACACACACACACACACACACACACACACACACACACCAAAACAACAACACAAACCCTTATTCTTTACTGTGCTACTACTGTTCAGCCTTGTGTTTTCCACATCCAATCAGGTCTCCCTTATATGAGGCTGTTTATTTCATTATACAGATTCATCATACCAATGATACAGGAATTCCTACTGCAACTTTTCACAAGTAACAAGGATACAATTCAACACATAAGCAGAAAAGGCAGAGTCCCCCACCTCCCAACTTTCTTCCTTTGCTTGCTATGGAACTACCTTCCACAGGATGTGTCTGTGGAACTCATTTATCGCTCACTGGGCCAGACTTTCATAAATGCTTAATCAAACACAGGGTATCCTTAAAGTTAAGGAGAGTCTCTGGCTTCGCTATAGGTTCGCTATAGGCTTGCACCATACGGGTTATCATTCAAATATAGGGAAAACATCCAGGTCTATAGAGGTTCTGCGGTGCTGGAAAGAGCCCTCAAGTCCTTGTGGGGATTCTGCCACTCAGTTCTGTATCAGCTTTTAACGTCATTCATTGCCTTGGTCTTTAACCAGCACGTACTAATGAATGCACTTTGTTATTATCAAACTTTTTTTTTTTTCTATTTTAAGTCTTAATGCAGTTACTCAACTTTCAAGAACGGCAAGTTGGCCAAAAGTGATGTGCAGGACTACGGTGATGAGGTGTTTAAGACTACAATAATAGGCAAGGTGAGGAAGGGTCAGATGTACTCTAAAATACCAGGCAGCTCATACTGGAGAAGTCTGTAGTTAGAGAATGTTACCACCAAGAAGGCACTGCGTTTATCAGTAGGTAACAACAAAAAATGCTTGTGTGAGCTGTGGAGTGTTTGATGCCTTAGGAGGCATCAGTAACTTCAAAGAAACGTGGAGATTCGCAAAAGGAAGGGCAGATGAAGTGAGGAAACAGTAGAGGCAGTACATTTCTCATAAGAAGTGACTGTCAAGTTGCATCTTTTTCGACCCAAAGGGGCGGAACACTGGACCAAAAAAAAGGGGGGTGGGGTGGGAGGGACAAACGCACAGGCCAGAAACCAAGGTACTTAGGGACCAGGAAGGACTTTGTCAGGCAGGTGGATAATCACCAGGTGAATGCTATAGGCTGCTGGCTGAAGGGACTTGGTGTGTTCTTAAGGCGTGGGGGCTGCTGATGGTCAAAAGGAGCGGTGATTGGGTCAGGACCCGGGGCTGATAAAAACTGGTGAAAGGAAAAGCCGTCAAGGATGATGAAGATAAAAGGGAGAGCCACAAGGCTGGGAAATGCAAGCGGGAGGGTAACAGGGACAAGGAGGCGTGGGTACACCGGGAGGGGCAAACAGAGGGAGGGCTGGCAAGCACTGACTTTCCCGCAGCACGAAGAGGTCCGTCTGTTTGTCGGAGTTGAGGTCCCCGAAGGCCGCCAGGGTGCCCCACGCCTCGGCCCCAAAGAGCTCGGCCGTGACGTTGTGCAGAGCCCGCGCCGGGGCAGGCCCAACGCTCAGCACCGTGAGCCCCAAGAGCAGCGGCGCCAGCAGCACCCCGGCGCTGGGCAGCAGGCCCGCCGCCATGGCGCCCTCGGCCCCGCCGGCCTCCGCTGCGCTTGACGGCAGCCGCAAAGCACCGTGCGCCCGGCCGACCGAGAAAAGACACAGGGGGCGAGCTCACGGACGGCCCCTCTCTGCACTCTCACGCTCGCCTGGGGCTGTCCCTCCGACGACCAAGAGGCCAAGGAGCTAGGGCGACGCCTGCCTGGGAGCTCACTTCCGGCCGGCGTGCCTCCCGACAGTGTCGCGCGCGGGGGCGGGGCCGGGCGGGCGGTGCTGACTGGCAGCCCGGGCGGTGAGCACTGCGCGATGGCGGGGGCGGAGGGACTCATGGCCGAAGTAAGCTGGAAGGTCTTGGAGCGACGAGCCCGGGCCAAGCGCTCAGGTTTGGCTGCTTGTGACAACAACTTTGCCCCTTCCGGGTACAGTGGGTGGTGCTCTTCCTCAAGTCCCCTGGAGGGAGGCGGATGGGATCGATCTGAGGGATCAACTTGTGTCCCTATGTTGTCTTCAGAAAGCAGTAGGTGGCCCTGGCTGTGCCTGGATCTTGTTACCTCTGCCCTCCACACCCCAGGCTCTGCACTTCCAGCATTTAGAAAACTTCCGTGTTTCTTCCTCCCCAAGTTATTTCCTCTCCTAAATTAGCGGCAAGCTGACTTCTCCAGCAAAGTTGCCCCTAGAAGCCAGGCAGTGACAAGTTCTTGGAACCAGAAGGGTGCCTACCACCTCTCTTCTGAAAAATTAGGTCTTCATTTTTAGTGAGGTCCTAAAGAACTGGCGACTACTCTTGTCTTATTTCATATGTCCCCTTCACATTCCTCAATAAGTTTGAGCCGCAGCAAGTTCTGTGTGTCAGAAATTGAGGAAGACGGGGTCTGGGCCGCAGAGTTAGTGTACAGTTAGGGTTCAGACTGGAATTGGCCTCTTCCATAGCCAGGGGATCCCATCACCTGTAGTTTCCAGTTGTGGTTTCCAACGATGGAGGTCAGAAGATGCCAACAGTCCAAGTGTCCTGAACTGACTTGTTCAAATTGCAAAGCCACTGATGATGTAAAAGTTAGTACTCCTGGTTAATAACCCCTCAGAGAGCCAAGACTGAAACTGCTCCTATTAAAACTGGATACATAATCTTGAGGGAAAAACGGTGTCCCTAAACTGGAGAGGTGATGGAATGACAAATCTTCAATCAAGGGCCTTTCCCTTGTAAAAGAGGGAGGAAAGATCGTAGAAAGTACCAATTTCATTTTGTTTTAAATCTTAAAATCCTTGTGTTTATTTACTTAGGGCTGTCATGGAACAATCACACGAGAAGTTGAGAGAGTTTAAAAAAGTAGTTGACTCCAGTTCAGTGTCAGTACAATTATTTGAAACAGTCATGGGATATTTGTTTCCTACTTTCTCTTAAAATTTTCTATGTCATATAGAAATATTGACTTGGTTATTCAGAGTATGTCTGTGGGAGTATAAAAGTGTTACTAACTTGTTCCTTTTGGGCAAAGAGAATAACTAGTCTTCCAGGGAGTTGAACAATGCCCCCCAACATATTTTTGCAACATAATTCTTTTTAATAAGCATATAGAGTCTGTTTTTTCTTCAAGTCTTTGTTTTACTTAAATGCATGTCACAGCAGTAAATGTTAAAAATCTTACTTTTCTTAGTAAGGTAAATTTTGTTTTATTTTGCTGTTTAATGCAGTTTCTTAAACCAGTCCCATGCACAGTAGTTACCTAGATAGTATCAATTTGAAATGTTCCTGAATGTTTACCTAATGAGTAAAATTTAGATAGAAGTAAACAAAAAATTGAGGCACATCTTTAAAATTAGTAGTTACCTTTGCAGTTTCTAATTTTCAGACTCTGAGAAATATAGACAGTAAATCCTCTTGAACTACATTATTTACTTCCTGCTAATTATTACAAAGAATTATTTTGATTCTGTTTACAACTTTTAGGAGAATATATAAACAGTCTTGTTTGAAACATGAATTAACCTGTTTCTGGGATAGACTACTCTTTGGAGTTCTAACCATTGTTACATAGTATCACAACAACTTTACAATAAATGGTGCTACTCATGAAATGTTTCTTTGTAAGTGGATATTATATTTCTGTCTATTCATGTAAGCAAACTTAATTTACAAATAAAGGAAATCAAATTCTCAAGTCATAAAAGGTGAACTAAAATTATTTAATGATCTTCAATTGTCTTTTGCACATTGCATCATGCTAATAACTGCTCATACTGCTTTCAATTAATCTAATGCTGATTGCTTCTAACCTTTACTAAACAGTTTTAAAATCGGTGTAGTTTAGCCTGCAACGCTTATGATAAGAGTCAAGTTGAAATGGCCCACTCACCTGATGCAGCCTTCTCTTCACCTGCTTTGTTAAGGGCTGGTAAGTGTTCAGACCCCAAAAGGGTCAACTGACAATTCTATATATCGTTGTTTCCCAGGGTTGATGTCACTATATTTTTCATTTGTTTTATGAAAGTGGACCCAACTTTGAGCATCATTTCAGTTGGTGTTGGGCTTATGTTTACATTGTATTTTGAATTTGTGCTGTGGTATACAAGAAAGGCAAAGGGTGGAGGACCTGTTCTGACAATTGCAAGCTATTTAACCAAAGGCTGTTTCTTAGTGCCTGGGAGCCTCAGTTGTCAAACGAACTCATACTATTGATTTTTAAACGATTTTTGTTCGTTTTCTAGGTATTGAGGTGCACATGGATGTGCAAGTATCTTTGTAGTGTGTATAAATTCCTCTGGGTACATGCCCAGATGGTAGGTTTATTTTTAGGTTTTTGAGAATCCTTCAGTCTTATTTCCAAAGTGGCTGCATTAGTTTATACCCCACTATCAATTTATAACAGTCCCCTTTATTAACATTGGTGGTAGCATTTTTTTTTTTTTTTTGTCATTTGTGATCTTGATGATGGCCATTTTGACTGGTGTGAAATGGAATCTCAGAGTAGTTTTAATCTGCATTTCCCTGATATTCAGGGATGTTTATAACTTTTTTTTTCTTTTTATCTTTTTGGTTTTTCGAGACAGGGTTTCTCTGTGGCTTTGGAGGCTGTCCTAGAACTAGCTGTTGTAGACCAGGCTGGTCTCGAATTCACAGAGATCCACCTGTCTCTGCCTCCCAAGTGCTGGGATTAAAGGCTTGTGCCACCAATGCCCGTCTGTTTATGACTTTTAAAAGGGTTTCTTAGACATTTGTAATTCTTTTGAGAGCTCTATTCTTGTTTTGGTTCCATAGCCTATATTTTAATTGGGTTGATTTTTGGCATTTAGGTTTTTTGTTTGCTTGTTTGTTTGTTTGTTTGTTTGTTTTTGAGACAGGGTTTCTCTGTGTAGCACTGGCTATCCTGGAACATGGTCTATGGACCAGGTTGGCCTTGAACTCAGAGATCTACCTGCCTCTGGCTCTGGAATGACAGGATTAAAGGCATACACTACCACCACCTGGCTAGAGTTTAGTTTTTTAAGTTCCTTGTATATTCTAGTTACTATTTCTCTTCACTCAATTAACTGTTTGTTTTGTTATACAGAAAGCCTTTTAATTTCATGAGAGCCCATCTGACCACTGTTGGTCTTATATTCCTATGCTATTTTGAAAACCCTTACTTACATATTGAGGTGTACTTGTTACTTTTTCATCTAGAAGTGTTGGGATATCAGGTCTTACACTGAAGTCTTTTATAGATTTGAATTTAGTTTTATGCAGGGTAAATATAGGGATCTAGTTTCATTCTTCTACTTGGCAATGTCTAGGTTTTCCAATCATCACTTGCTGAAGACACTTTCTTTTGTCTAATATAGATTTTTTGGCTTTTAGTGAAAAATCAGGTAGCTTTAGTTGTGGGAACTTCTTTGTGTGGTCCTCTATTGTACTGAAATGCTTTATGTGTCTGCATTTGTGCCTATACCATTTTATTTTTATTACTGTGGCTCTGTAGAATAACTTGAACTCAGGAATGGTGATATCCCTTGTATCAGTATTGCTTTGATTCTCCTTGGTCTTTTGTGCTTCCCTATATATTTTAAGATGTTGTTTTCACTGTCTGTGAAGGCTGTCTTTGAAATCTTGATTGTGATTGCATTTAATCTGCAGGTTATCTTTGGTAAGATGCTGATTTTCATAATATTAGTTCTTCCAGGCCATGAGCATGGAAAACCTGACCATGTTCTAGTCTCTTTCTCAATGTATTTCTTCTGTATCTTAACAGTTTCATTATAAAGGTTTTTCCTTACTGTAGTTCGGTTTGTTCCCATGCATTTTACTTTTTGGTGGCTACTGTAAATGAGATTCTTTCACTGGTTTCTTTTTTAGTATGTTTGTCAGGCCTAAAAGGGGGAGCTCTGCATGTGCAGTCCTCACACAGGTTCCTACTGTGTAACTAGTGACCTGACAATGATGTGTCATGTCACTGTGGATGTCCCACCTGTTGCCAGGGCTGAAGTCAGCCTGGTGTTTTAATCCCAACAAATAGTATTTGTGTTCTTTGAAAGTCTGATTGAATTCTGCAATGAATTAATCAGATTCTGTTTTGTTTTTCTCCCCACTTTTGAGATGGTTTAATGCTTCAAACTCAATGGTTATGTATGTAAATTATCTAATTATAGATCTAAATTATTTATTTCATCTTGGTTTAATTTTGTTGATTCATATGCATATAGAAATTCATTTCTTTTAGATCTCTTGATTTAGAGGAATACAAAAATTTAAGGTATTTCCCTATTTTTTAAATTTTATTGGCATTTGTTATGATGTATCCCTTTGTACTGTCAGTTTTCTTACTGGATTATTTTCTTTCTGTTAAACAAAAGGATTGTGCGTTTTGCCATCTTTTGAATGAATCTGCTTTTCCTCTCACTGATTTCCCCCACTCTCTGCTTAGGGTCTCAATGTGTATTCCTGACTGGCCTGCAATTCACTGTGTACACCATATTAGCTTGAATACACAGAGATCGAATGCCTCTACCCCTCAACTGCAGGGATTAAAGGCTCTTACCACCACACTCAGCTCCTTTCATTGAGTCTGCTTGAGTCCTTTCATTAATTTCTGCTCTGATCCTAATTATTCCTTCCCATCTATTGCTTTTGGGTTTGGCCTGTTCTTATTTTTTTCTTTCAAGGCTTTACAGTGCATCATTAAGTTATTTATTTGACAGTGCTCATTTTTCATGTAGGTATTTCAGGTTACAAACGTTCTGTTTAGAACTGTACTTACTGTGTTGCATAGGTTTTGGAATATCATATTTTCAAGTTTATTTCATTTAAAATTTTCTAAAAAAATTTCTTCCTTTATTTTTTTAGTGACTAATTTATCATTTAGTAGTGTGTTGCTTAATACCTCAATGTTTTTATACTTTGCACATGTTCCCTAGCTTTTGATTATTGACTTATTAACTAAGGATGCTATTTCGCTTTTCCTATATTTGTTAAGTTTCCTTTGTATTCTGAATTCCATTAGCTTAGAATTCCTTTTTCCTGTCATTTTATTCCAAGGTAGTCTCTATCATTGGAGGAGAGATGTGTTTCTTAGATCTACAAAAGTATGATCTTGTTTTTTTTAATACAGTCTATTAGTCTGTGCCTTTTTAGGAAGGAATTGAGGCCATTAATATTTAGTTGTTTTTGAAGATGTGTGTTTATGTCATACTGATATATTTTCCTAGCCGTTATTTGATTACCTGCCCTGATATTGTTTATTTGTCTTTGTATCCTTCTTTTGTCTGACATACACCTTCTTGTTTCCTCTGTGGAACTGGCTTAGTGGTTAAAAATTCTTTTAGTTCATTTTTATCATGGAAAGTTTTTATTCCTATGTCACTTATAAAAGACAGCCTTGCTGAGTATAATATTCTAGGTTGGTAGTTGTGGTCTTTCAGAACTTGGAATATATTTCTTCTAGCGCTCTGGCTGCTACATCCTGCAGCTTTCAGTGCCTTTTCTTCATTTTGTGTTTTTAGTGTCATAATATGTTATGTCGTGAGGAATCTCTTTTCTGCTTCTCTGTGATGCCTCTTGGCTTGTAAGGCATCTCTTTTTCCTAGAGTTAAGAATTTTCTATTTATTTATTTATGATTTTATTGAAAATATTTTCTATGCCGTTGTCTTCCAGTTTTTCTCTTTTTGTGCCCAAAATTGTAGATTTGATCTTTTCATGGTGTCCCACAGCATGCTCCATTCATGGATCTAAACATTTTGATAATTTTCTGTGAATGAATGAATGATTGAGCTCTTGGATCATTCTGTCACTTCATTCATGCTTTCCACTGAACTTTTTGACTAATTGAAATTTTTCTTTTTTTTTTTCAGTAATTCTCTTATCTGTTGAATTGAGTTTTCGTATCCTAAATTGTCTTCCTTATTTCATTCACCTATTTGTATTTTCTTGGACTTCGGTTAGTCTTCTCCTGTGCTCTCTTAATTTGATCAGATGTTATTATCCTATTTAAATTCTTTGAACTGTTTGTAATTGTTCTTTTAAATTCTATGTGTTTGATTTTATCTAAGTTATCTTCTTTGGGAACCATTACTATGATATTGGTGGGGGTTTTTTGAGGGGGAGTATACTTTTTTGGTTTTTTATGTTGCTTGTGTTTTTCTGATGAGTCATGCATCTGAAGTATCATTGTCAGTTGTGTCTTTTGCTCTTTGTATTTATCCCACTGAGTCAGACCTTGAGATAAGAGGCTGGAATAGGAGGGGGAGCCTGGACTGGGTAAGGGTACTGCCTTACTGGGTCCTTCCTGGGCTTCTTGTGGAGCATCAACTGAAGAGGCTCAAGAGTTAGGAGAGGAAGCTAGAGTGGAAGGAATGCCTTGCAGATCCATGCTTAGGCCTTGTCTTATGTAGTCCTTGGGTAGGAGGGGACTGTAGGGCAGATGAGAGGTCACAGGGGTGAGGGTAAAGGGTTGCCTGCCTAGTTCTTTACTAGGTTTGGCCACATTTGGTGATTCAACTGGAGCAGGTTCTTGGGGCAGGAGGAGGGTCACAAGTATAGTGATTATCTTACCTCTTCTGTGCTGCCCAGTTCTTTTATGTGGTGCTTCTGCTAGAGCAGGCTTCCTAGGTGGGGAGAGGTCATAGGCAGTCAGGATGTGGGCCTTCCTGTCTAGGTCCTCCTCAGCCTGGATCATGTGTGGTGGTTTGGTTGGAGCAGGCTCCCAGCTCAGACTGGGATAGCATTTGGGAGGAGTGGAAGGACTTCCTTTTTTTCTTTTATCATTTTTTTATAGATTTATTTTTTATAATTTTGTGTGTGTGTGTGTGTGTGTGTGTGTGTGTGTGTGTGTGTGTGTGTCTGTCTGTCTGTCTGTCTGTCTGTCTTGTCTGTCTGTCTGTCTGTCTGTCTGTCTGTCTGTCTGTGTGGGTATGTGCATGTAGGTGCAGGTGTCCTTGCTGACCAGATATGTTCTGTTACCCTAGAGCTGGTGTTTTCTGTAGTTATGATCCTTGGATGTGATACTAGGAGTGACACTTGGATCATCTGCAAGAGCAGTATATGCTAACAGCTGAACCACCCTCTCCAGCCCAAGGTGTGTGTCTTTAAGTGTGACATGTTGGAGGTAGAGTTGCACTTGCCCCAGTGTTCTGTGGAGGTCAGACTACAACTGTGTGGAGTCTGCTTTTTCCCTTTCACCTTCATGGATTTCTGGGACTGAGCACAGATTGACAGGCTTGCACAGCAAGTGCCTTTGTCCACCCGACCATCTCACTGACCCCTGATTTGTTTTTAGTTGGTTGGAGTTTTTTTGTTTGTTTCTTTTAATTTGTAAACAATGACCTCTGTTGTTTATCTTGGCTTTCCTACTAAAGAGTGAAATTTGTAACTACTAAATTTACTCATTACCTCATAGAAAATAGGATGCTAAAGAAAGTAGAATTATGTTTTAATATTACACAAACTATTGAAGTTAGCAGACTAGAAACTTATTAAATCAAATGCATCAAGAATCAAAGTAGAAAAATACCAAACTTAAGTATTATCCATTTTACAGACTGATTCCTTGAATGTTTGCATTTTGATGAGATTCATTTCACCAGAATTTACAAGGCTATAAAGAAATGTGTAGACATTTATTTGTTAAAATAATATCTCAGTTAATTTGTATCTCTAATTTACTCTTTTGGAACTGCATTTGTGTTGGAAATTGGGCACTTTATATTGTTATATTTCCATGGACATTGTCTTTGCACAATAATTCTTTATTGCATGTTTGTATTAATATCCTGATTGAAGCACACCCTAAGGAGGGAAAATACCAAGTTTTGTCTATCATCTATCATTTGTATTGGATTCACCTTGACTCTGAGGGGCTTTGGCATCTCTTCTCTTCCTGTTCTGTTGTGACTAACACATATCACCTCTTCTCCTGGGCAGACTCTTCTCTTTTCTGGTAGTTTTTCTCAGGGGATGTCCCATGGTCCTGGCTTGGGGACAGAAACATAGTTCCTTATTGTTACCCGCAGAAACATAGGACTATTTTTTTTAGGGACTTTAGTCAAGTAAGACTAAACTCAAATTCATGGCATTGATGAAGGAAAGAATTTCAGGCCTTAGTAGTTTAAAGCAACAGTTGGATATTGTTAAAGGCAATTTAACACAGACTTTAAGCATGAAGGTAAGGAGAAAAGCAAGAAGACACACCCATGGACATGGGCCTCTCTGGGGATGGGGAGTGGGAGGGTGGTGCAGAAGCAGAGGCAGAAGGAAGACATATGCAAATGTAGGAGCACATGAGGGAGTCACAAAGAATCATAAGTCAGCTGTAGGTAACGCTGCTGAAGGGAGTGTTGCAGACATACTAAAATGTGGATAGGGGTTCATCATGAGAGAGTCACAGAGAAGGACATATCCAAGTGTAGAGAAGGGCTTCTCAAGGGAGAATTGGAATTAATTACCTTGGCATTTAGCCACATACACAATTTTGGTGGTTCTCAAGTTATGTGTCAAAAAGTTTATGAGAAACGTTTTCCCCTTTCTCTATAGGTGACTCTAAAGATGTCTTAGATGGTATCTTAGTTTGCTTTCTATTGTTGTTATAAGGACTGGAAGCAACTTGGGGAGCAAAGGGTTTATTTCATCTTATATGTCACTGAGAAGTCTGGGTAGGAACTGAAGCAGAGAGCATAGAGAAATGGTGCTGACTCATTTGGTCCCCATGGCTTACTCAGCCTGTTTTCTTATACAACCCAGGACCACCAGCCAAGAGACATCACTGCCCACAGTGGGCTGGGCCTCCTAAACCAATCATTAATCAAGAAAATGCTTGACAAACTGGCCAGTGAGAATGAGGACACTTTCTTAACTGAAGCTCCTCTTCCTAGGTTATTAATTTGTATCAAATTGACAAAAGACTAGCCGGCACTGGCAGAATTATAATGTTAAGGTAAAGTAAAGGACCACTAAATCAAAAGGTCTGTTACATGTCCTTTCCCTGTAAATAGACTTTGCAGGGAGGTTACTAGAAAATCATAGGTTTATTGGCTAGAAAGATGAATGGTCTACAGAGCTGCTAATTATGCTGTATCAGTTCTATTTTGCTGCTGGTGGGAGTCTTCAACCAGTCATCAGGATGAGAGTTTCATTCTCATGTACGCATGTTTTCCTGTCTTTCTGACTTACTGGCATCTATGAGATCTCAGAGTCTCCAAGGCAACTTTGGCTTCACAGGTTTTTGCAGTGGCCTCTCAGGGAGGCCTTGCAATTCTCCTTGCAATTCTACAATTTTACAAGTGGCTTTGCAGTAGAAGACTTTCTTTGAAATGCCTTATGTAGGGTATTAGGTATCAGTCACACTAGGTTTAGATCCTAATAGGTGTGTATGTAGATTCTTCAGCTATAATCAAAGTTGGTAATGCCCCTAGATGTCTGCCTCTATACTGCAGAGGTTTGTGAGATTGCCCTGCTACCTAGGATGTAGCTTTTTCAGATGAAGGGGGTTCATTGGAGTATCTTAGTGCTTCTTGTCTACCTGGAAGACATCACATCCATTGTTTACCCATTAGATCTATTGAGTAGAACTAGGTAAGCAAGACTCATCTGTTGTCACAGAGGAGGCAGGATTTTTGTCAGTTTTTGAGGACTATATAGGAGCTAGATCACAATAGCAGGGTGAAGCAGGCTAGTAGCAATGACAGAGTGTTCCTCTCATGGCTTGAGAGACAGGTGGGGACTATCCTGCACTGATGGATGCCTAATGGCTTGTTGGGTACCTTTGCATGCCTTGTGGCCAAGATTCTCAGAGAAGAGTGTCCAATTTCTTGGTCCTTTGGGTATTAGAGGTAGGGCAGGAGGAGGCATCTAGTTACTTCTTGGAGACAGAGAGGCTAATGTGCTCCATCGAGTGTTCTGGATGCTTCACAAGGCCACAGTAGAGTTTGTGAACATCTTGGCAGGTTTTGGAGACTGAATAACTACTTCTACAAATATCAGCAGGCGCAGCGCTCAAGGCAGGCTGCTTGGGTAAAAGTGGGGACTTCAGGAAGGTGGGTGTCTTTCTAGCTGCTTTTTCAGGTGAATATTTGTGGCAACTAAACCTTGCCACTTCTGAAAATTGCAGTATCTTTCTAAGTATATAATTGGAACTCACCCCATTCTGATATATTATGATCCCATTTTTAATCTTTCAAAAATATACATCATTGGTTTTTATTTTAATAAAAGCTTTTTCCCCTCCTCTTTAATAATTCACACGATATTCATAGTCCTCTTTTTGGCCCTTAACAATTCAAGTTTTAGCTCAGGAATGAAGTTTGCAGATATGTAGAGCTTGGTTGTAGAGATTTAGATTATGTATCAAGATTTATCACTGAAACTGAGAGTAGAGACTGTAATAGGCAGCTGACCTCTATTATAAAGTTTTTAGCTTCTTTGTATATATTGAAAACATATTCCTTCCAAATGGTTACCTTTCTTACTATATTTCTTCCTGTTTTCTTCTAGCAGTTGAATCATTGAAGAACTTTATATGAATTTTGATATAGTCTTCTGGCAGTTAGAATATCATGTGATTATTTGTAAATAACTGATTGTACACTGTATTGGTAAAATGCATGGTCTATGTTCTTTAAGAAGCTAGCTTTGCATATGGTGTTAGCCTTCTCCTTCCCCATTTCAGATGCAAGCATGTTTGTCTCCAAGTGTCCTCCAAGACCTCTTCTCCAGGGGACAAGTTGGCTCCTGGCACCTTAGTAGGGAAAGAGAAGAACTTAATAACAGCCCAAGATTAAAAACACTGTGTCATCAAGAGAAACAAGAATTCTTGGAAACAGCCAGTTACAATTGCTTTTATCTTATAGTATTAAAATGCCCATGGTGGAAAGAGAAGGAGAAGGTAATCCATGGAGGAAAAGTTCTGCAGGGAACTCTGGCTGACAGCCAGAACTGCTCAGTGGGTTTCCGATACATGGTTGTTAAGACCCTGATTTGAGGATAATACCTTTGTCTCTGTGGCAGTTTGAAGAAGAATGGCTCACATATTTAAATGCTTAGTCACTAGGGAGTGGCACTGTTTGAAAGGTTTAGAAGGATTGGGAGGTGTGACCATGTTGGAGGAAGTATGTCACTGGAGGTGGACTTTGTGGTTTCAAAAGCCCATTTTAGCCTAGGATCAAGATGTAGAACTCTCAGCTATTTCTCTAGCACCATGTCTGTCTGTGTGCCGCCATGTTCCCTGCATGATCATAATGGATTAATCCTATGAGATTGTAAGCAAGCCCCCAATTAAATGTTTTCTTTTACAATAGTTGGCTTGGTCCTGATGTCTGTTCACAACAATGGAACAGTGACTAAGCTAGTCAGTTGGGTTACCCCAATTATGTCTGGATATTGTAAAGTCCTGATTTGTAGATGTTCTGCTCTTAACTGCTTCTACCATGCTGTTTGTTCTTTTACTTCTGCTTACTGTACACCTAAACTCAGCCTTTCAAAACTGAAAACACTGGTGTTACAGTAGGCAGAGAACATTGATGGTTAGTTGCAGCTTGTAAGACCATTAGAAAGTATGAACCTAGCTTGCTTTTATCAGTTCCCTTCTACAGAATGTTTTTAATTAGGGTTTCAGTTTTCAGGCAATTTATTATATATGTTTATCTACAATTCACATCTGAAGTTTTATTAGCCTCTGATTTAGCATGACTTTAGTCAAATTTTTCTGTACTGTGTGACTATTTTATTCATGAATTTTCATCTGAATACCTAAATGGCAGTTTTGACACTTCAACTGTTAAGGAGTCTCCAAAATAGCTCAGTGGGTTTAACTGCTAGCTGCACAGGTCTAGAGACCTGAATTCCATCCTTGGAACTGTGTAAAAGTGGAAGGAAAACTGGCCCTGTAAAGCTGTCTTCTGACTTCCACCTGCTTGTTGTGGCACTGTGTCTACACAAATACCATGCATACACACATAATTATACTTTTTTAAAAAGTAAGGACAAGAGACTGCATCTCTAAATTTAGTTCAATTCTTGATTTCAAATGTTTTGATGTGTTTATTGTTATATATTAAGGATAGAAATTTTGCCATATCTCGAGTAGTAGTCTCTGGCTATCTTTCTATAACAGGTAACTTTATTGTTTACTTTTCTTGTCATTTTGATTGTGAGCCTAGCCTTTTACGGTGAGCAAGCCATTTGTCCAGCCCCATTTACTTCCTTCTTAGAAAAAAAGTAATGTGTGAGCAACTGAGCATCCTGTTGCTAGATGATTCTATGAGCACTAAGTAACACTCTTGGACTTCAGCCAGTTAGAGGCTATAGATTTTGTTAGGCTTCATCTGGAGAACCATTGTAAGAAAGTCAGGATCTAGAGAAAATCTACTGTGCATCATGAGGCTTACTGACTATAGGAAATATATTCATGCCTTGTGGGCAGACATTTCTCTTAACCCTGCAAACATTTATGCTTTCTTATAGTTCTTTAAAATGTATCTTACTTTGAATTTTTTTTTAAAAAGTCCAATTAAATATAATTTTACTTGGTAGTCTGTTAAGTATTGATAGAAATTGTCTTAGGGTTTCTATTGCTGTGATGAAACTCCATTACCAAAAAGCTAGTTGGGGAGGAAAGGGTTTATTATCCACATTGCTTTTCATTATTGAAGAAAGTCAGGATAGGAACTCAAACAGGGAAGGATCCTGAAGGCAGGAGCTGATATAGGGGCCATGGAGGGATGCTGCTTAGCTTCCCTGGCTTGCTCAGCCTACTTTCTTATAGAAACCAGGACCAGCAGTCCAGGGATGGCACCACCCACCAAGGGCCAGGTCCTCCTCCATTAGTGAATCAAGAAAATTCCTTACAGCTGGATCTCATTGTGGCATTTCCTCAACTGTCTCTGATGACTAGCTTGTGTCAAGTTGACAGACAAAACCAGTACAGAAATCGTCATTTGTTACTGCTTTCACAGGGGTTTTAAAATTCAAATCTGGTCCTTTTAAACATGGCTTGTTTAAGTATGTTAATTTTTAAATGTTAAGGCTTTTATTTTTTATTTGTATTAAATTGCTTTTAAGTTCATTGCTAGGAAATGTTTTTTTTCTTGTTAAGCATTATTAATATAGAAATATTTAAAGTTTGAACTTATTTTCCTACTTTGCTTTGTGGACTAGGAGTTTTCAATCTGTTTTTCTTATCTGTTCAGGTAATATTCTTTGGTTACATAATTTTATTTTCATGAAAATATACATTGAAGCCTGATTAATTACCTACTTGATTCTAATTTTCAGTAGATTTTCAGCTTTGATAATAGTTGTATATTGAATGACTGCAAAGTTAGAAAAATCTTAGTGTCAGGTTAATTGTTATAATTTAAAATAATAGAAAGGTATTTAAGGTTTAGAATTTTATAAGTGGTCTATCCTGGTCTTATTTTACTGTAATATATTAAAAATACATGGCCCCTATCATCCAGATCTAATATACGACTTCCTTGTTTTCTTTTTTGTAAGAAACATTACCTTTTAAATTTTTTTTTTTACATTTTTTCCTTTTTATGCCTGATGTCACTGCCTTATTTCAAGATTATTTTGACTAGAAATGGACCTTTATTCTTTGGACTCAGTCTTCCTTGTCTTCTTTTAGTGCCAACAGGCTTCTCTATAAAATGTGGCTTAACTGACCCACTGGCTCTCTGTTAGCTAACAACATGTAAACATGGAACCTGCTGCTTAGTGTCTTTGGCCTTAGACTTCTGGATGCTTTCCCAGTATCTTTTCCATATTTTCTCTGACTTGTATGCTTTTATCACGAGGTTCCTTGTGTGTTAGGTAGCCTTCCTGTCTAAGTTTGGTGCCCACCATCATCTCTTGTCTTTTGTGTTTCTTGATAACACCTCTCTATCCTCGCTTTCAATTTCTACTTGTTTCTACGACAGTTTTCACATGATTCTTTTATTTTTGTTATCACTGCATTGTCTAACAACTTGCATGTTTTCTTTACTAGGCTGTGAAATCCTTCAGGGTTAGGGCATATAGATCTATTATACTTTTATGTCAATATTGGCTGGCATAGGGTGTGAAGCAAGGGGAGTCCCAAGTTGGATAGAAATGAAAGTTACATGAGTTAATGAGGTATGCTGAAAATTTAAAGTGATTTTCTACAAAATGAGCCTTCTTGCTGTGTTGCCTAATCATTTAACTTTTTCTGTTTGTTGGACTTATTTTCTTTTAGTTTTTGAATAGGAAAATGTATTCCAAGTAAAAGTAAAAGTAAAAGTAAATATTTCCCGATAGTAATTAATGCTAAAAAAAAGGTTCAAAGGTCAGATTTTAAAAAAGAAATGTAGTGGCCTAGAGCATCGGTCAGTTGTAAAGTGTGTGCTTTACATACATGAGAACCCAAGTGTGTCTCCCCAATACCCACAAAAGAGCTGAGGTCAGTGGTGTGCCTCTGTAACCTCAGGCTCATCAAAAGGAGACAACTGGAAGCTTGGAGCTCACTAGCTAGCCATCCTAGCTGAATCCATGAAGTCCATGTTCACTGAGGAAGACACCTCTTATGACCATCTCTGGCCTCCCATACATGTGGGGGCATATGTGCATGTGCATTCATGAAAACTCAGCAACCCACCCACGTGAACACCGATATCATACACACAAATGCCCTCCCAAAGATAGAAAAGTAAAAGTTAATTCAGTGACTATACTCCTAGGCCAAACTATATGACTCTCATGACTTTTACCCCTTGCTTAAAACATTAAATAGTCATGTGTGTTTGGTTTTTTTTTTTTTTTTTCCTAAAAGGGAAAAAAGAAGTCTCTTTGATTAGTTATTAACATTGTTACCAAACTTAAGTCACTAGTGGTGTTTTTATTCATAAAGAGGTCAGAACTGTGTGTCTATCTCAGGGCAGAATTCCTTCAAAGAGCAAGGAATTTAAACATGACATTTAAATATAAGGAATCCGTTAGTGGAAAAAATGAAAAATTAGCACCCTAAATCTTGTGATCTAGATAACTCCATCTTACCCCATCTCCAAATATGATATTACGTGAAATCTGGTTCTGGAAAAACCTTAAGCACAATGCTAAATACTCCACTAGAGAAGAACTCTGTAATCATGGTAGACTTCTTCAAATCTGCAGTTAGAAAGAATACTTTTATATTTAACTTCTGAAGGCAGGTCTTTTATTTTAGTGCTTTGCAGTGTCTTAATTTTTCTGAAATACAAATAAGATGACCTAAATAACTAGATAAAATAGCTGGAACAGCCTATTTTTGCTTTCATGGCTGAAGTAGACAAAGTACAATAATAAATACCAGAATTGTTTTAGAGCATCCTTTACTGTTTGGGGGATAACTGTTGTTAAGTGTAGTGTTGCCTTGAAAGCAGGTGCTCTTTAATCCAAACTTAGGGAGCAAGCACACTCAGGTGGAAAGTTAGTTGGTTTTTATTCTGATTCAGGTGGTGACTGGGTCTCTCTCCGTTAATGGGAGATCCACCTCACAATCTGACACAGTTAGCTGATTCCTTTTGGCCTGTAGGGGAAGGGTCTGATGGTGAAGTGTCAGGATGCCCAGGGCTGTCAGCAGGCATACATGAGAGTCACAAAGGATGGAGAAGTTTATGAAATGTTGGTTCTTAGCAGGCTAGCCATCTTTGACAGAAAAAAAAAAACACAAAAACAAACAGTTTCAGGCTGGAGAGATGGCTCAGAGGTTAAGAGCACTGGCTGCTCTTTGAGAGGTCGTGAGTTCAATTCCCAGCTACCACATGGTGGCTCACAACCATCTAAAATGAGATCTGGTGCCCTCTTCTGGCACCAGGCATACCTGTAGGAAGAACACTGTATACACAATAAAGAAATCTTTAAATCTTTAAAAGACAAAACAGTTTCTTACACTGTGAATCGATTGTTTTGATAATTACAAGTAAGACTTTTTCCAAAGCCTGAAATGAAAAATGAAAAATAACATCCAGAATAGCCTCAAAAATACATCTTGGGATAATGCTAACTAAAATGAAAGACTTGTATGATTAAAGACTTTAAGACATTGAAGAAAAATTGAAGAAGACATCAGAAGGCAGATCAGATATCCCATGATCATGTATCAGGATTAATAAAGTGAAAATGACCTTCCCAAAGCAATCAATGATTCGATGCAATCCCCATAAAAATTCTAACACAATTCTTCACAGAAATTAAAAGGATGATTTTCAACTTCATGTGAAAAAGAAAAACTCAGAACAGCTAAAACAGCTCTGAATGAAAAAAAAATGCTCGAGAGTGGTAAGATTGTTTTTAATTTAAATACATAAAAAAATAAAGGAACTGCTAGAGGTATCACCATGCATGATTTCAAGTTGTCACAGAACTATAGTAATAAATGTAGTATAATATTGACATAAAAACAAGTAGATGAAAAACATGGATGAATAGAATGTATTTGATGACCCAGATGTAATAAGTTCACACACTTACATACACCTGGTTTTTGACAAGGCAAAAATACACAGTGGAGGAAAGACTGAATCTTCAACAAATGGGGCTGGCCAACTGCATGGCAGCAAGTAGAAGATTGCAAATAGATCCCTATTTATTATTCTGAACAAAATTCAGCTTCAGTTGGATCAAGAACCTCAATATAAGACCATGCACTCTGAATCTGATAGAGGAAAAAGTAGAGGATGGATAAGTTTGAACTTATTGGCACAGGAGAAGATTTTCTAAATAGAACATCAACACCACAGGCAGTAAGACCAACAATTAATAAATGGTACTTCATGAAACTGAAAAACTTCTCTATGGCATAGAATGGCATCATTCATATAAACAACAGCCTAATGAATGGGAAATCATCTTTACCTATTGCACATATGCTGTAGGATTAGTATCTGAAATATGTAAAGAACTAAAACAAGCAAACAAACAAACAAAAAAAACCCAAATAACAAACAAACCCAAATATAAGTATCTGGGCTTACTTACCAGGTCAAGGACACCTGATATGGTCATGAGGAATGAAACCAGGCCAGTTAAAGGGCCCATAAACTTTAATCTGTGGTGATTTTGAGAGCAGTCAGAGTTTTTATACCTTTATCAGAAATGGAGTATAATGACAATTGCCAGGATTAATACAGTTGTAGTTGCCAAGATACACTGACATTTGCAAGCTATGCAAGGTATACAAGATTAATTTCTAAGAACAATTGTCCTGTCAAACTGTCATGCTTCCTTAACTACTAAGGGACCTTACAGAGAAACTTAAAATGCCTTGAATGCTTCACTGCCTGAGGGATCCCATCTGTCTCTAGGGAGCTGGAAGGCACACTGTGCCCCAGGAGCCATGGAATCTAACCTGGAAAACCTATGATGCATGCCTCTCAGGGAAGCTAGGCCAGGCCAACTCCATGGTTCCCTACAATCAAATAACCCAATTTTACAATGCAGAACAGAGATAGAGAATTCTCAAAGATAAAACACAAATTGTAGAAAAACACTTGGAGAAATGCTCAACATCCTTAGTCAGCAGGAAAATGCAAATCAAAACTACCTTGAAATTTCATCTTCCACCAGTCTGAATGGCTAAGGTCAATAAAACAAGTGACAGCTCATGCTGGCAAGGATGTTGGGTAAGGGGAACACTCATCCTTTGCTGGTGGAAGTGCGAGCTTGTGCAGCCACTATGGATCAGGGTTTTAGTTCCTTAGGAAACGGAGGGTATATCTGTCTCAAGATCCAGCTATACCACTCCTGGGTATATACCCAAAGGACTGTATATCCGTCTACAGAGATACCCACCTGTTCATCCATGTTCATAGCTCCTTTGTTCGTAATTGGTGAGGAAATGGAAACAACCTTCAGTGGATGAGTGAATAATGAAAATGAGGTTTATTTATACATCACAACAGTATTCAACTGTTAAAAAATCAAATCATTGTCTGAAAATTTTTCAAGAAAATAATGTTAACTGGCTTATAAAAGCATAAAAATTATCAGTTTGTTTTGATCACTCTACACATTTTTTGTTTCTTCAGTTTGGTTTGGTTTTTGTCTTTTTGACATAGGCTCTCATTTATAGTCCAATTTGGTCTTGTACTTATTAAGTCATTTTACATTTAAATTTTTTAAAATTGCATTTACTCATTCTCTCTGTCTCTCTGCCCCCCCCCCGTGTGTGTGTGTGTGTGTGTGTGTGTGTTATTTTTTTCTTTCCACCATATAGGTTTCATCGAATGGTTTGCTTGGTTTGATGGCAAATATCTTTATACCCTGAGCCATCTTGCTGACCCCATTCTACACTTTGATTTTTCTCCCCAGATTCTTGAATTTAACTTGTTAATCACAGAGAGATGTACTTTTCTTGGGTGCTTGACAATTGGCTATAGCCAAGTATGCAGGAAATCGGTGACATGTTAGTGAAATTAAGTTTAGCTCTTAGGAGTAATGCTACAGAAGTAATTCATTTTAGTGATAAAGTCTTGCATGAAGACCTTTACATCCCTGTGTATGGCATGGGAGCACACATTAGTGCATCCTGTTATCCTTTTCTAGGTGCAATGGTTACTGAAAGCAGTTACTATGGTTTTCCATAATCTTGCACATAGGTGCTAAATTGCTTATAACAAAACAAGGCTGCTTTAATGCCATATTTGTTTCACCCAACTATCCTTTCTTCTTTCTTAAAAATCACTGATAATTTAATTTGCAAATTTACAAATTACTATGTGGAACATCTATCCTAATATTGATGAAAAATTTTGTATTAATTACTTTATAGATCAGCAATTCTTTGATTTCCCATTTTGTGCTCAATGCTTTTCTAACTGCCCAAGAACATAAGAAAATTCATAATGGGCAAATAAAGAAAATTGGTGGGATTTTTATGGTTTATGCTGGTAGATTTACTAAAATTATTTCACTTTGATAGTCATTACACATTGCCCCCCCACTTTTCAGTTGAGAAGGTCTTGTTCAGAGATATTGCAGATCCTGGAAGTTGCAAGATGGTTAGTATTGATTATAGCTCAGTTTTCTCTTTTAAAACCCACTTTATTGTCTCAGTATCTAAGACAATCTTTCTCTCTGATTTTATTCATTTTCTGGGGACCAATGTTAGATGTGGGTTAGGTGATATCTGCTTTACTTGGCTGAACTTTAGGTTTGATTACATTCACTTAAGAGTGAAAACTGACTCCTAAAAGATGTGGCTTGGATTGCACACAGTGAAGTTTGATCCATTGATGACTGTTCTTTGCAAAAGTGAGATCCTCTTCATTGATCATTAGCAAATTGCTAGTGTAAGGATGATATACAAATAGTTTAGGAAAGATCAGTACTATCTCTGTCCTGATATAGATAATGTTCTAAACTACTGTCATTTGATGGGAAAAAAGTTGACTAGTGTTCTGGTGTTATAGTTGGGATCTGCAATGTTCTCCAAAGTCCTATATGTTGAAAGCTTGATCACTAGTCTCTGGTGCTTTTGGGAGGTTGTAGAATCTTTGGGAGGTAGGGTCTACCTGTAAGAAGTTATTGCTTTTGAGACAGGGTCTCATTTATATAGCCCTTGCTGTCCTCTAACTCACTGTGTAGACTTGGTTAGCCTCGAACTCACAGAGATCTGCTTCTGCCTCCCAAATGCTGGGATTAAATGCATGGGTCCCCCAGCAAGTGGAGCTGTGGAAGGGCCGGTCCACCTAGTCCCTCCTTGGGACTGAGTGGGATGGTGAGTGTCAATGACTCAAACCCCTTTAGTTACCAGCGAGAATCACACTGAGTTGGGAGACTTGTTGAAGCAGGATCTCTTTTTTATTGCATCAGGCATGTACTTATATACCATTGAGAAAGAGGGCAAGAACCTCAGGATGGGGTGAGGTGTAAGGACCAATAATATTTCACCATGTTAGCAATAGCAGGGCAGAGGCTGTTTTGCTGAGTCACTCCTATGCAGAAAAATAGGCCAAAGACAGGTCGCCTAACTCTAGCCAGGCTCAGGAAGTTCCACTAGGCTTTGCATCTGGGCCTTTTTAGGCCTAACAGGCGACCATGCCTGGCTTGCTACCAGGAAGAAGATGAATGAATGTGCCCTTGAAAGTGATATTTGAATGCTGTTGTCTTCCTCTCTGCATCCTCAGCACTGTGATATGGACAGTCTTCCTCTGTCATGTGTTCTACTGTGTTGTAGTGTGTCAGTGCAGGCCCAATGTAAGAGGCCCAAGCGAATGTAGACTGAAACTTAGAAACCAAATAAACTGTTCCTCCATGTAAGTGTATTATTTCTAAAAAATACACTAAATTTATTATCTGTCATAGCAGAGCTTTTACAATGCACATGCCAACTCCATGCTCTCATTTAGAAGTATTTCTAGTATTAATTTGATTATTAATATTTTTATTTTTTGTCAATAAATAATGTTGCAAATGAAGCTCTTTTAATAATTTGTTGCTTATTATAATTTTATTTAACACTCAAGACTTCTATTTATTCCTGTTCTATAAAGTAATAGCAGGAAAATGTTTAATTAGTGGCAATGATTTTTATCTGAAATATACTAATATGATATCAAGAGACGTAACAAATCTTACATGTGAAGACAGAGTGCTGTGGTATGTTTTTCCCTTGTACATAATTCAGTTAATGCTGAAACAGGAGCATAATTTAAATCTTAGATATTTGGATTTTAAATTTTAAGTGTGAAATAGTGGTCCTGGATTTTTCATGAAAAATCATCTATGTTCAGGTTTAGTGCTACAACTTTTCAGAACAATCCACTTAAAAGACTAACATCATAGTCTAGTGATTGCTCAGGTAACTCTTAATCATTCACTCATGGTTTTATTCACAACTGTCATCATAAGAACAGAAAAACATATGTAGATCATAACTGAGCAAGCTGAGTTACTCTGTGGCCAAGGCTATGTGGTGGCTATGTGAGTCACACTTAAGTTCTTCTGCCCTACTTCATTATTGCATCTGATTCTAAGTAGCCTTCAGCAAAGTGAAGACATTGTGAGGACAAAGATTTCATTTGCTTACTAAGTATTTATTGAATACCACTGTATGCCAGACTGTATTGGCACCGGGACTACTGCGGTGAATGTAAGTAATCAGGAGCACATTTAGGATGTTACCCTTGTCAGGTTCCTACACCTACATGGTGGCTCACAGACACCTGCAACATCAGTTCCAGGGCATCCAACACACACTTCACCAGGCATGTTGTGAACTGCACAAATGTAAATGTGGCAAACACACTTATAACCTTAAAAATGTAAAGAATATTTTAAAAACATATTAGGAATATTAAACTTTGTTGAATCAGCTCTGACTTTGCAGAAATTACATGATATCACTAATCTTTTTGGCAAGGTACTCTTCTACTACTTGACTATAAATACAAAGAGAAAATGGAATCACTAACTGAATGATTGGTATTCTTAAGGTCACACATTAAACACCAGCTGTATTTATTCTCATTCAGTGGATTTTATGGGCCTTGCTCCTTCTCTAAAGGGCACTGAAAGAACTTAGTAATTTTTTTTTACTAAAAATGAAATGTGAATGGTACACAGCTTCTTCACATCTTTGGATTAGGTGAAGAAGCAAATTGACTTTCTTCTAACACAATCATGTTGCCCATTTGCTAGTTTGTGTTTTGTTATTTTGTTTCAAATGTTTCTTACTCAACTTGAGCTTTTCTATGGCAACATATACACAAACATGTGTATAAGTGACTTTCAGTTAATAGCTAAGAACACACACATACACAAATAGTTTGGGGGCAGTCTGCTATTTAAAGCAGAAAATGAAATTAAAGATTAGGGACCAGACTTCTCAGTTAAAGATTGTTTTATGAGACTGTGCTATAAGGACAAAATAATCTGGTTTGTCTTCAGAGAGCTGTGTGTTCAAATTTAGACCATCATTTAATACATTCCTTGTGTCTCGGTGTAGTATCATCCTCATAGCTTTGCTAGGACTTTGAGACTGGGTGGTGTATGTGAACTCACTGTATGATGTATTTTGGTTAGGCATTCAAGTTTCATTTTTCCATTTTAAAAAACTTTACAAGTGGTAAATAAATACCTTCTTACATGGTATTTAGATAATCTGAGCTTTAGGGAATAAGAGAACACTAGTTTCTTTAGTGATGATCTTTTAACCATTTGTTGTGTCTTCCTAAGCCTTTGTAAACATTCAGTACCTGTATGTGCACATGTAGTTGGAGACATTACACGCTTAGTTTTTAATCTTATATTGCTATAGTTAGGGTCAAGCTACATGTCAAGAACATCTTACTCTATATCATTACAATTTTTGGATTTTTCTCATTTCAAACATTTTATTGTTCTGTAAGTGTAAATGCAAGTATAAGATATTAGCTATTAGTATTTTGAAACTTAATGACATAGCTATTTTTGTCACATTTAGAGTAAAAACATAGAATACTACTATTTATCGGAATTTTATTTCCTTATATTTTCATTGTGAACGCAAAATTTAACAGAATTTATTTTTTTTACAAACATAGCTATCGTTTAACACCTGTCATAGCTTTATTAAATATATTATATGTAACACTTATATATTCAAAAAATCTTGTAGAAGAAGTCCATAGTAATTAGTCTGATAAGAGGATTTTAATGTATGTTACTTAGAGGTATTTGCCATGTATGTGTGTGGGTGTGTTTGTGTGCAACCGTTTGTGCATATGTGAGTATGTGCCAAGCTATGAGTGTGGTTAGAGGATACTGTTCCTGGCCTGCTACTTTGAAGTGGGGTCTCTTGATGTTCAAAGTTGCATTTGTTAACTTAGCTGGCCTCTGATCTGGGAGGAGTTCTCCTGTTTCTGCCTGGTGTCTCTCTGTAGGAGCTCGGGGACCACAGATGGCACTGTGTACTTATCTGGATTCTGAAAATCCAGACTCAAGTTGTCACACTTGGATGCCACCTTATAGCTGGAGTTTCTTATTGTGCCATGTCCCACCACCCTTCAGCCCCAAATAAGCACAAAGAGACATATGTTAATTATTAAACTATTGGCCAATGGCTAGGGCTTCCTATTGGCTACCTCTGTCTTAATAACCCATAACTACTAATCTGTGTATTTCTACATGGACTTATCTTACCAGAGAACGCCTGGCACTTCCTATCCTCCTGGTCTCTACATGAAGTCTCCTCGAGGCACCTCTCTGCCTTTCTCCCCAGCATCCTCCTCCTCTCCTAGCCCCACCTATCTTCCTGCCTCCATCGGCCAAACAGTGTTTTTTTGTTTTGTTGTTTTTGTTTTTTTTTGAAACAGGGTTTCTCTGTGTAGCTTTGGAGCCTATCCTGGCACTCACTCTGGAGACCAGGCTGGCCTCAAACTCACAGAGATGCGCCTGCCTCTGCCTCCCGAGTGCAGGGATTAAAGGCATATGCCACCAACGCCCGGCCATGTTTTATTCCTCAAAAAGAGAAAAAAATATATGGGAAGAACATCTGCCATCAACACAGAGCCTTCTCTCCTGTCTAGCTTAGAAATAGTTTTATTAACACAAAAGCATTTTATGTAATTTTCCTGTTATCTTTGATTTTAAAAAGAGATTTAGAATTATCTCTTTCAGAACCTCTTTTGGAAGGAAATCATTACCAAAGTTCATGTATCCAATATAAAATTTCATAGTTTAATAATGCTTTAATGACTCCTTTGAATGTTAGTCTATATAAACAAGTAAAATTTTAAGGGTTCATGAATCATTTAATACAGCTCCAAACACCTCTTCAATAGGTTTTAAGAAAATAATAGTATTGCAGTTATGAATATGTATTTACTAGGCCTTTTCATATATCTCCAAGTAAGTAGCATTCACATGTATAAACATACACAAATTGTTTAATTAGGCATGTCAAGAAATAAAAAGATTGGGAAGTAAAAATAATAACAGCACAAAATAAAAATTATTTATAAAAAAAAAAAAACCTGAGTGCCTAATGGTTTTTCTAGTTATTTGGGGCAATTTAGCAGCAGATTCAGTTTTATTCTGTTCTGTCTTAACATAGAATGCCATATAGACAGCCACATGAAAACAGTTATGACCGCATGGAGCACAGCTGCAGTAACAACATATAAAGTTGTGTCTATCTTTGAAGGGAACAGGCTAAGTCTTGGGTGATCTTCAAGGCTACCTTTGGTTTTTCTGCCAGCCTGTTTCCTTAGATACTTTCCATCCTGTAATGTAAGGTCACCATGCCAGGGCTCCTTTCCCTCAGTTCTCAGTTGTCCTCAGGAAGGGAAGATGGGCTAGTGGCTTGGACCATTAAGTCCTTCTGTGACAGGTTCCTGAGGGGGAGGACTGGGAATGGGAAAATAAAGAAGACAGGAAAGCTGGTACCACGGGGCTTCCATACTGCTGGCTATGTCAACAATGTTTATTAAGAAGTACGACATCTTATATGTGGTTTTCAGGGGGGAATGGGCCAAGGTCAGCAGAGAGCTAAGTCAATAATGGCAAGAGAATGAAAGATACCTTAGACACAGCTGCCTTAGGACTGATAACCACAGACATACAGGAACCAAAACTTTGAGGCCCTGGCACTAGCCTCAGACCGGTCCTTGCCAAGCCTATCTCTGGGTGAGGACACAGCAAGGACCCAGAGCCTTTGTTCCCTTTGTCCTTTCATTAGGGCCTCTGGGAAAGCTTTTGGTCTGTTGGACTCCCAAAGGATTACAATGTCCTTTCCATCTTCCGAGCCTCAAGTATCACTGGGCACATGGACCCAGAAGCACCAGAAATGCCAGTCTAGGCTTACCCTTCCCATGCAGAGGTTTCAACCAACAGCCTTCGTTGTCTCTGAGAATCTGTGAAGCTATATGCTTTCCCTTTGTGGGATTAGGCTGTCTCATTGGGAGGTCTGCAATGTTCATTCATTAGCTAATTGTTTTATGTACTGTTACACTGCTAGATTCAGAGGAGAGATTCCCTTTTATGAATATCTGAGACTTTTGTTGTATCAAGTTATTCAGGTGAAAAGTTCAAACAGTTGAGGTTTTTCTTTGGATCTCATATTCAAGGACATTTTTTTTTTTAACCCAGGGAATTATTTCTGTATCCTTCAAATAGTATTGCTTACAGTAAACAAAAAGGGGGAGCTGAGAACAATTGGTCTATAAAGAAGTAAATAAATAATAGTAGGAAATAGTGGACCAAAGTTAACTGGAAGATAGTGAGAATTAGGACCCTAGGAGCGGCAGAGTTGAACTTGCAGTGGCAGGTAACATTGGAGCTACATCTGATTCTGCGATTACAGTCCATCCTGGCAGGTGTCTGGGAAACTGGAAGGAAAATTGGACACAAACAAATGCCAGTGGTGTGGGAAATACTAGTAATAAGGTGGTGCATTGAGGGCCCAACAGAATTAGACAATCGCTTGGGCACTGTCATCTTTCCTTGTCATGACAGCTTTTTGAAAACATTGGCATATTTACAGCCATGGCCTAAAATCCCAGGGGAGAGGTACTCTATGCTATCCCCACATTTTCTGCAGGAGCCTATTCACAGCTTCCAAGTGCTTTGGGAAAGGGGCAGTTAGTTGTGTATTGCATTCCCTTGTTTAAGGAAGGGTTGGCACATTTAAAGGAATTGTGTGCCTACCTTTTCAGGCTGTACCCTAATTTTATAGACAAATTTCAGAATTTGGAGGGTACCCCTTGAAGTTTGCAGATTCTAGCAATCCAGAACAAAAAACTGCACAGGGATGCATACTAAGTTAATAGAAATAGAGGCAGTTTGTTAAGAAGCTGGGGGAATACATGTGCTGAAAAACACTGGGCTAAAGACTCAGAAAGTTAAAAGTCAATTTATACAGTACCCACCTATCCCATGTTTGTATAGCCTAGGCAGTTCTTGCATAGAGTCCGGGTCTGAAGGGTTTCTAGTCCTCTGCCAACTGCCTTCTTTCATATGTTTGTTTTAAAATATATTTTTTTATTCCTAATTATGTGTATATGTATATATGCATTTGAGTGTGCATGCAGATGCCTGCAGAGAGACTTAAGATACCCCTGTTGCCAGAGTTACAGGTACTTGTGAACTACCCTGTGAATGTTGGGTGAAACCCTGTTTCAAAAGTAAAAGTAAAATAAAAGAAAATGTTATTACTGATTACTTTTCCTTTGACCTCAGATTTTTGGCACTCTTTTTTTTTAAATATAAATTTTATTTAAAGTAGAAACAATCTTATTTTACATATCAATCCATTCCCTCTCCCTCTCATCCTTCCCTGTTCCCCACAGACACCCCCATCCCATCCCCTATCTACTTCCCAGGGAAGCTGAGGCCTTCCATGAGGGAATCATCAAAGTCTGTCAAGTCATTTGGGGCAGGGCCTAGGCCCTCCCTTGTGTATCTAGGCTAAGTGAGTAACCCTCCATGGGGAATGAGCTCCCAAAGTACATTCATGCAATAGTGCCACTGCCAGAGGCCCCATAGACTGCCCAGGCCTCCTAGCTGACACCCACATTCAGGGGGCCTGGTTTGGTCCTATGTTGGTTCTCCAGCTGTCAGACTGGGGTCCGTGAACTCCCACTTATTCAGGTTAGCTGTTTCTGTGGGACTGTGCTTTATCACGTCTGATTTTTTGGACTCTGTAGTTCACACATCCATGCATTATTTTGCTGGTTAGGAAAGATACAACATAATTGTGATCATGAAAATGGTCGTCAATCATATCAAGGTGTTTTAAGATTATGGACTGTCTTAGTTGGGTTTTCTATTGCTGTGATAAAACATCATTAAAAGCAGCTTGATGAGAAAGGTGTTATTTCATCTTACACTTTGTTGTAACAGTTCTTCACTGAGAGAAATCGGGTCAGGAACTAAAGCCAGAGCTGTGGAGGAATGCTGCTTAATGGCTTGCTCCTTGTAGCTTGCTTACCCTGCTTTTATAGTGCTCAGGACCACCAGGCCAGGGTTGGCATCACTCACAGTGGGCTGAGTCCTCCCACATCAATCATAACTAAGGAAATCCACCATAGACTTGTCTGCAGGCCAATCTTATGGAGGCATTTTTCTCAATTGAGGTTTCTTCTTCCTAAATGACTCTAGCTTGTGTCAACTTGACATAAATCTAATCAGCACAATTGACCCCTTGTCAGCTCGACATACAAATGCATCACTATTCAACTAGAATGTTTTTCTCATTTGTCTTCAAGATGACATGTTAATATGACAAAGTAGAACATTCTAACTTTTAAAAATCCCACAGTCTTTAAAAATTCAAACACCTTAAAAGTCCAGTCTCTAAAATATTCAGAGTTCAGACCTCCCTAAAATATTCAGTCTGTCTAAAACCTCTAAATCTCTGTAGAACTCCAATCTCTGAAGGAGACCTCTGAACAGTG